>NC_043990.1:7660138-7775138 GCF_902150065.1 Myripristis murdjan
CTGTTATGGTCTGGATTGTTGATAGTATGTTTCGGTTGTTTGGGGGTGTTTTGGTTTTTCTTTGTGTTTTCTGCTTGCAGTGTTGGAGTGTGGCAGAGGCGGGGCTGAGCGGTTTCTCCTGAGGTTCGGGGAGGCACCGGGCGTGGCTTCATCTCCTCACCCTGGACAGCACACCTGGTGGCAATTACCCTGTTATCTTCTCAACATAAGCCAGCTCAGACTTCACTCCAGTGCCAGATAATTCCGTCTTGTTCGGTAGAGCCGGGTCTCAAGCCTTCTCAAGCCTACTTGTGTTTTTGCTGTTTTCTCTTGCCTTTAAAGTCATTTTTCTGACAACCTTTTTGTCTGTTTTCCAGCCCCGAGCCTCGCCGCCTCCAGCTCCTGCCTCCTGCTGCCCTCCACCTGCTGAGACCTTTGAGCATTTGTTTGGACAATAAAACCCCTTTTTGAACTTGATTCCTGGTCTCCTGCTACTTGGGTCCACTTAGTCCTCCAGGCCGCAACAGAATTATCTGGCCAAAATGGACCCAGCAGAGACTGAGCGAATGAAGCAAGCACTCACCTCTCAAGGAGCCATGGTTGGTCAACATGAAGAAGCATTGAAAGAAATTGTCGACCATCTTCAAAGACTCCACAACAGTGTGGAACACACTGTTCCATTGCTGGGCGGCTCACCCTTTCCCCTCCAACCACAGAGCCTACTCCTCCCCCGACACCGGCAGCTGAGGCACCCAACCCCCAGCCCCGAGAGCCTTACATCCCCATTCCCGCCAGGTATGCAGGTGATTTAGGGACATGTGCACAGTTCTTACACCAGTGTTCCTTAGTTTTTGATCAACAGCCCACTACATATGCCTCGCATAAGTCTAAAGTTGCTTTTGTCATGAGTCTCCTATCTGGTCAAGCTGCAGCTTGGGCCTTAGCTGTCTCGGGCCAGAGCCCAGGTCTATGTTCAGATTATGGCAGATTCTCTGATGAAATGAAGAAAGTTTTTGATCATCCTGTTAAAGGAAGAGAAGCTGAAAATCAATTACTTAACCTGCGACAGGGTAGTCAGCCTGTCTCCCAGTATGCTGTAACCTTTCGCATTCTCGCTGCAGAGAGCGGTTGGGATGACGCAGCACTAAAAGCTATCTTCCGCAAAGGGTTATCAGGGGAAATAAAAGATGAGCTGGCCGTTAGAGATGACTCCCCATCATTAACTGAACTCATTGATCTAGCAATTCGACTAGACAATAGAATGAGGGAAAGACGCAGGGAAAGAGCAGACAGGCAGAGGCCCCACTTCTCTTCCTTACCCTCCAACCAAGCCGGAGCTGCTTGTCGGATGCCCTCGTCTCCCCCCATGTCTGAGCCTCATTCCAGCTCCCCAGTTCCAGATTCCCAGGAAGAACCCATGCAACTGGGAAGAGCTCAACTCACTCCCGCAGAGCGACAGCGGCGTCTTCGGGAAAGGCTTTGCATCTACTGTGCCCAACAAGGACATTTCCTTGCTCAGTGTCCTGAGGTTCCAAAAGGAAGGGCTCATCAGTAACAGGGAGGGCACTGGTGAGCCGAACCTCCACATCCTCCTCTCAAACCCATCTCAAAGGTATGCTACACTGCTCACAACAGGCAATCCCAGTTAAAGTGTTGGTGGACTCTGGAGCAGACGATAACTTTATTGACTCAAACCTGGCTACACTCCATAACATTCCACTAGTTGAACTGTCAGCCCCTAAGAAGATACTGGCCATAGATGGCAGCTCACTAGATGTAGTCACTCACAAAACTGAGGCCATTAAGTTGACTGTATCCAGTAACCATCATGAATTTATTGAGCTGTTCGTCATATCATCCCCATTGTCCCCCATTGTTCTGGGAATTCCCTGGCTAAAATTACACAACCCACACATTGATTGGTCCACTGCTTCCATTCGTGGCTGGAGTAATTATTGCCACGCACACTGTCTGCTCTCAGCAGTTCCAGAGACCAGTCCTATCACCCCTAAATCACAAGAGGAAATAGATCTAACAAAAGTTCCCAGTGAATACCATGACCTATGTGAAGTTTTCAGCAAAGACCATGCTCTCTCACTTCCTCCCCATCGACCATACGACTGTGCCATAGACTTGCTCCCGGGAGCTCCACTCCCCACTAAGAGGTTGTACAATCTTTCCAAGCCTGAGAGAGACGCCATGGAAAGGTACATTAATGACTCTTTAGCTGCAGGCCTCATCCGCCCCTCTTCATCTCCAGTGGGGGCGGGGTTTTTCTTTGTGGAGAAAAAGGACAAGACTCTACGCCCATGCATTGATTTCACAGGTTTGAATGACATTACAGTTAAAAACAAATACCCACTCCCTCTTATAGACTCTGCTTTTGGACCCCTACATGAAGCCACAGTCTTTTCTAAACTAGACTTAAGAAATGCATACCATCTTGTCCGTATCAGAGAAGGAGACGAGTGGAAAACAGCCTTTAACACTCACTTGGGTCATTTTGAATACCTTGTAATGCCGTTTGGTCTGACAAATGCACCTGCAGTTTTCCAGGCTCTTGTAAATGACGTTTTGAGGGATCTGTTAAACATAGTGGTTTTTGTTTACTTGGATGATATTTTGATTTTCTCTCGCACATATGAGGAACATGTGGGACATGTTAGAGAGGTTCTGAAGAGGTTGATGGAAAACAAGCTGTATGTGAAAGCTGAAAAATGTGAATTTCATGTCACTACAGTGAACTTTCTAGGTTACATTGTGGAGAGGGGGCAGCTCAGACCAGACCCTGTAAAAGTGAAAGCAGTGGAGGATTGGCCAACTCCATCCACTAGAAAGCAGCTGCAAAGATTCCTTGGGTTCGCAAACTTTTATAGGAGATTCATTAAAAATTACAGCCGCATTGCTGCTCCCCTTACAGGGTTAACATCTATTAAGCAACCTTTTGAATGGTCATCTGCTGCTCAGGGAGCTTTTAAAAAGCTGAAAACAATGTTCACTAATGCACCTGTGTTGATCCACCCAGATCCTGGCCTTCAGTTTGTGGTTGAGGTAGATGCTTCAGACTCAGGAGTGGGGGCCGTCCTCTCCCAGCGCCTGCCTGCGGACCAAAAGTTGCACCCATGTGCATTCTTCTCTCGCCGTCTCACTCCTGCTGAACGAAACTACGATGTGGGGAACAGAGAGTTGCTAGCGGTGGTCTTGGCTCTACAGGAGTGGCGGCACTGGTTGGAGGGGTCTGTCCACCCATTCATCGTGTGGACTGACCATAAAAACCTGTCCTATCTTCAGTCAGCTCGCAGACTGAACCCCCGTCAGGCTCGGTGGGCTCTTTTCCTGGGGAGGTTCAACTTCACACTAACCTACCGGCCTGGATCGCGGAACCAAAAACCTGATGCCCTCTCCCGACAGTTTGCCCCATCAGAGGAAGAAGGAGCAACAGAGCCCATACTGCCCCCTTCCTGTGTTGTGAGAGCAGTAACATGGGAGGTCGAGCAGAAGGTCCAAGAGGCTCTTCGAGAACATCCAGCCCCAGAGGGATGCCCCCCGCGTCGACTATTTGTTCCACCTCCAGTGAGATCTTCAGTGCTCCAATGGGGGCATTCATCGAAGTTGGCCTGTCACCCTGGTGTTCATCGGACCCTCTCGCTGATAAGACAGCGCTTTTGGTGGCCGGCTATGGTTGCAGACACCAGAAAATTCATCGCTGCATGCCCTGTCTGTGCCCGTAATAAGTCCTCCCACCATCCTCCTGCCGGTCTGTTGCAACCCTTACCCATTCCACACCGTCCCTGGTCACACATCGCTGTTGATTTTGTCACAGGACTCCCTCCATCTGAAGGTAATGACACAATTCTGACAATTGTTGACCGTTTCTCTAAAGCAGTTCATTTCATCCCTCTCCCCAAGCTCCCATCTGCCATTGAAACTGCTAACCTGCTTGTTCAGCATGTTTTCCGCCTTCATGGCATACCCCAGGACATTGTGTCGGACCGAGGACCCCAGTTCACCTCTCAGGTGTGGAGGGCTTTCTGTAAGGCCTTGGGAACCACCCCCAGTCTCACCTCCGGATATCACCCGCAATCTAATGGACAGACAGAGCGGGCTAATCAGGACCTGGAATCCTCGCTGCGATGTGTAGCCTCCCATCTCCCATCCTCCTGGTCCCCCCATCTGCCCTGGGTTGAATACGCCCACAACTCCCTGATCAGATCTGCCACAGGTATGTCACCCTTCATGGTCACGCATGGTTTCCAACCTCCTCTGTTCCCCAGTCACGAAACCGAGGTGGCAGTACCTTCAGTCCAGGCCCAGTTCCGCCGAGCCCGCAGAGTATGGCGGGAAGCTCGAGCTGCCCTGTTAAGGACAGCTGCCCGGAACCAGCGATTGGCGGATCAACGGTGAACACCTGCCCCTGAGTACCAGGTTGGCCAGCAGGTCTGGCTGTCATCACGTGATCTTCCCCTTCAGACGGACTCACGGAAGATGACTCCCAGGTACATCGGCCCCTACACCGTCGACCGCATTGTGAATCCCAGTGCCGTCCGACTCAAGCTCCCTGCAGCCCTCAAGGTACACCCTGTGTTTCATGTTTCGCTTTTAAAACCTGTGGTTGACAGCCCTCTGCACCCTCCAGCTAACCCGCCTCCGCCACCCCGCCTCATTGATGGTCACCCGGCCTACACTGTCAACCGCATTCTGGATGTCCGCAGGCGGGGTCGTGGTTATCAGTACCTTGTCGACTGGGAGGGGTACGGTCCCGAGGAGCGCTCCTGGGTGTCTAGGTCATTGTTGTTGGACCCCCAGTTGTTGTCTGATTTTTATTTGCGATTTCCAGGCAAGCCTGGTAGGACGCCAGGTGGCGCCCATTAGGGGGGGGGGTACTGTTATGGTCTGGATTGTTGATAGTATGTTTCGGTTGTTTGGGGGTGTTTTGGTTTTTCTTTGTGTTTTCTGCTTGCAGTGTTGGAGTGTGGCAGAGGCGGGGCTGAGCGGTTTCTCCTGAGGTTCGGGGAGGCACCGGGCGTGGCTTCATCTCCTCACTCTGGACAGCACACCTGGTGGCAATTACCCTGTTATCTTCTCAACATAAGCCAGCTCAGACTTCACTCCAGTGCCAGATAATTCCGTCTTGTTCGGTAGAGCCGGCTCTCAAGCCTTCTCAAGCCTACTTGTGTTTTTGCTGTTTTCTCTTGCCTTTAAAGTCATTTTTCTGACAACCTTTTTGTCTGTTTTCCAGCCCCGAGCCTCGCCGCCTCCAGCTCCTGCCTCCTGCTGCCCTCCACCTGCTGAGACCTTTGAGCATTTGTTTGGACAATAAAACCCCTTTTTGAACTTGATTCCTGGTCTCCTGCTACTTGGGTCCACTTAGTCCTCCAGGCCGTAACAGATTATTTGCCTTTACCTCACCTTAGTGACTGTCGGGCAAGTCACAATGGTGGCTGAACCACAGCTGCCACATACTTTATCACCCACTGGAACCACTGAACATGTCACCACTGCTACAGATGGCAAAGTCAGGTCTGCTGATATGAGGGTGAAGAGCAAAATGTACACCCGTCCAGTACCTAAACTGGTTGAACTGCCAGATATACCGTCTGAATCCTAAATAGACTCCCTGTGTGAATCCTTACTATTTGTAGATTTGTTGCACAAATTTAGGGAAACCCATATTCAAGATTCACCCACATATTTAGAATGAGGGGCTTTCTCAGCAGCCAGTCAACATTCGGAGCTGGCAGGTGTGAGTGGGCAGCCTCATATGCGCATATGCTCATAGACATATCAATCCCATATGGACACCTGTTGTTTCTTATGATCTTATTATTTCTACTAGTTAATTATAATATTTGGAGATAAGTATGTAGAATCTTTACTTAATGCCATTTCATTTACTCTTTGTCTTATTTTACAGTAATTCATCTTGATAGTATATCATGTTTATTTCTTGATTGGACTTGCACTGTTCATTTATTTATTTACGTTTTTCTTCCCTTAGAAACTGTACACACTCCTTCGAAAATCCTTCGACTAATCTCTGAAGTGCTATCATTTCTCTCCGTTTGACCAGGCAGGCTGCTAACAAATATAGATCCTTGCCCAGTGCATTCCGGGGCTCCCCACACACACATGACTGGTAAAGTAAAATATTACAGTAAGTTCAATGATGTGACTCAAGAGTGTGACAGTCTACAAATTTATTTTATTTGCTGCATTTCTGTCCCATGTTTCGTCTTATTTATTTTATTTCTTGCTTTTATTTGCTGATCTTACCTGGAGATGCAACATGACAGAAAAGGAGCAATAAAATTAACCCCTTCATCTTGTTCTGTTTAAGAAATAAAATTCAGAATATTTAATAAATCGTCTGACTGATCAAACTTTCCCTCCGGTCTGTGTGTATGTCTTGCTCAAGGAAGCAGTCACAAATGGGCTGTACAAGAACCTGATTCTGGCCAATAGAAATTCAGAAAAGGCTGATGTTATTGGTTACTAGGTTGAGTTGAACAATTTAAGTTGTTCTATAAAAAATAAACTGTTAGAAAGAGAGACTGCAGCTCTATTTGACTCACAGACAGCTACTAAAACCAGTGGGATGATAGAAAAGTGACTTATAATCCCAAGAATGATCATAAACAAAATCAATGTACTGTGACTGATTAGTTATTAGTTGTTCATTCCAGGTTTGATCCATTTCAAAGGTGAATATTTGACTGCTCCTTTGATTTAGTTGAAACTGGGAGCTGAGATCATTCATCAAAAATCTGCTGATGTCACATTTCTCAGTTTGTGTTGACAGTGTTCATGAATATTCAGAGCCTGCCTCATCAGTCCTGCTCTGGACCGGCCTGGCTTTCACTTTGAGCGCCTCACCATCAACACACGCTGCGTATCTGTTACAGCATCAGTAAGGCCTTCAGCTCCGGACCACAGGCTCTGATTTCTAACAATAAAAAACAGTCTTCTTCAGTGAATATAGACTTTTAATAACTCAACTTTAACCACCAATCAAAGTTTCCTGGTGTCAGATAAATGAAAAGTAACAGTAGAAAATCTTCCATGTTTCCAGTCCATTTGGGCAAGTGCTTGTTAGCAGAACAGTCTCTCCTTTCTGATATAAAAATGGGCAGAATTGTTTAAGTCTGTTTAACAGGTTTTCCAAAATTGGGGTGTTATTTTGGGCCACGACTCAAACTGCAGCAGCTCCTGTCACAGGGAGGGAGGAGCACACAGTATTAATCTAATAGGAATGTGATAATAATCTGATTAATCTCTGTAGGGAAATTCTCTTTTCACTTCCTGCATCCACAGGAAGGTCAGAGGTCAGGCTCAGCTAAGCAACCATGGATGTAACATCACAGAGGAAGCAGCAGTGTCACAGCGCCACCTCTGGACAGATGATGTATTGGTCCATCTCTAAAGGCTGAATTATGCTTCAGCGTTGGAAGAGCGTACGGGGGTTGTGCGAAGCTCGCATTTCCTACGCAGCGCGTGTGTGTCCAACATACCTCTGCAAACACACAGAGCAATTCTCCTCCCCCAGCGTAGACCCTGTGACGTATGGTCGCTGCTCTTCTGTGGCGAGTGGACGACTCGTATAGGTGCGGGCACTCTCCAAAGTTTTCAAACACAACCGACGAGTCGGCACACAACAGTTTTTTTAAAAAAAAAAAAAAAAAAAAAAAAAAACGGCGCTGACGGCACAACAACAGGAATGTGATGCCGGTTGCAACGAAATGCCGGAAATAGTGTACTTCGGCGGACCAATCACAGCTCTTGTGGGGCTGCGGAGGGTCCGCGTAGTTACAATTTTTGGGAGGCGCGCGGCAAGGCTCTGCGGCGGTCGCACAACCCCCGTAAGCCCGCACAACCTCCGTACACTCTTCCTACGCGGAAGCATAATTCAGCCTTAACAGTCTTCAGTGTGTGACTGATGGCTCAGGGTGTGACATGATGCAGAGCGGTGGTTCTTAACCTTTTTGGGGTCAAGGATCCCCAAACTGATACACATCAAGGCATGGACCCTATTTGATGAGGTGTAGTCTCAGGGATCCCCATCTGATAAGATTTCGTGATTCCATTACCTGTCCATACTGTAGATTAGATTAACAGTGAAGAGTGTGAAACCTATCAACAAATAGTCACTCTTACATTCTCCCACCTGAGCTGTCTTCTAGTTAATGAAATTATAGTGAAATAATGATATTTTCACATTTTTTTAGGGAATCTCCATCAAAGACACTAGATTAACACATCAGATATCATTAAATACTGTATCTGGGTATGCTGTAAAAGGCTCACTTAATTAAATATTATTCAAACAGTGTGCAACAATCACATTGGCAGCATTACTCATAGATGGTGTGATCCAGTCCAATAATGGGCAGCCCTGTTGTTGTGGGTCATCTTCCTTGATGTCATCACTGTGGGAGTTTGACAAAGAAGTAGGCACATCCCGATTTGATGACCCCTCATACTGTTCATACATTTGCACACCTGTACTATTCTATGTAAATATAAACGGTTGAAAATGCATATGTAAACATGTCTCATGTCTTTAACTATTCCACATGACAGTTCTTATCAAATACCTTGACAGACTAGACCTAATCCTTGTAGGACATTTTGGGTGCAGAGGATTGAATAACTTTTCCACAGTTAATTGGTTTAAAGAGTTTATCAGGTTTTCCCCGTAGCATTGTTGTATATAAATTAAAAAAACAAACAAAAAATCACAGGTTTTGGACTAGTTGCAGTTACAGGGTATGAGTGCATGCTGTGATAATGATTATCTTTGTCTCTCACAAAAGATCAGAGTCCTTGCAGCACTTGGAAAAAAACAACAACAACAAAAAAAATTACATTTTTAAAAATGAGCTCTCTCAGTGTTGTATACTTCTTAGCCAGATTCACTGAGCCACTGTGTGTGTGACATTATCACCATGACTCCTCTCGCTGAGGCCTACCCCACCATGAAAAGAGTGATTCTTTTGCAGAAAAGCACAGAAATGGTCGCTCATGACAGGAAACAGCGTGAGCAGCATGGGTGGCTAAGAAGGAAACCAAGAAGCGAAAAACCAGGAGATTAACTCTCTGCAGTTCAGTGACAATAACTAGAAATAATCTTATTCAGCTCATCTATTTCCACAGATTCCCATTAGACTGATCTGTGTTGTATGTCACCAGTGTTATGCCAGATTTTATATCTGATACAAATCCTCTACCTCAGTCAGGTTACTGTCAAAAATGAAAAGGTAACCAGATACATTTAATATTAATGTATCCACTATAAACTACTATATATGTATTTTATATATGTATTTTACTATAAAATATAAACTTTCAAAATACAAAAATATGTTGTCAGAGACAGAAATCTGTGACTATGTTCTGCAGAAAACATTTAAGTCACAGTCTGAAACTCAAATCCTCCACTGAAGGTGTGTAAATCTTCTATGATATTCACATTTTTATTCCACTAATCTGTCTCTGTGTGGGGACTGCCTCCCTGCGCCAGTCGGCGGGGAGGCAAAAAACCTCACAATCAGCACAAACGGTGTCAATCTCATCTTCATTAGTTTTGGATGAAGATTCATTTTACAGCTACAAAGTGAACATGAAGTGACTTCATCAGTGAATTGACATAATTAAAAAAACAAGCTTTTAGTCCATCATCTTTCTTTCTTCTACCAGTAAACAACTCACTGTGTGCATGGTGGTCTGTTTAGCCATCAGGCTTCTGGATTCAGTTTCTGAATTTCAGTTTCGGAGCTGTTCTGAGCTGTAAAGTCAGAAACACAGTTAGTTTAGTTCAACTACATCAGGCTGTCACTGATTTTTATAAACTACTAGTGGAGGAGGAAGTCCAGAAATAGTTTGACTGCACATCTATAAAGCTTTCAAAGCATTTATTAGTTTTGTTAATGTTCAAGTTATCATCTATACATATGTATGTGCAAAGTCAAATCTGCTGAGTATCAAGTAAAAGTGAGTTCTACTTCCAGAATTTCCCTGGTTGGGATCAATAAATTATATCTATCTATCTATTTATCTATCTATCTATCTTACAAGGTGGAGGGTTAGGTTAAGGTTAGGGTTAGGCTGAAAAAAAAAGAAGAGAGGCTAATTATTCCACCTGTCACAGTTATAAATGCCACAATATATTTAGCCCTACAAATTTTTTCCTCCTCTCTTACTCAGTTACTGTCAACTTTCTGTTTGGCTCTTATTATTTTAAGATAAGATAAGATAATATATTCCTTTATTAGTCCCACGGTGGGGAAATTTCACGCATCACAGCAGCAAAGTGGATAGCAAGATACGAAGCACACTTACACATAACAGTATATACAGATAACACTACCAAAGAGCAATATAAACACTGTAAACAAGCAATATAAACACTGTAAACAAGGAATGAGCAATATAAACACTGTAAACAAGGAATGTAGAAAATACTATGTGAACAATTTATACAACAGAAGAAAATAACCCAAACCTGGGGGACAACACACTCCACCGGAGGTTCAGGGTTAGTGAGAACCCATGAGACCAAGTGGCAGAACCTGACTCCCGGACCTGGGTCTCAGGAACTGTCACACTTGATCCAGCCTTATGGGATCACCCTTTCCCTCCCGTCTTTACGTGTGCAGTAGTGCAGTGTGTGTGTGTGTGTGTATGTGTGTACGTGGTAGGGGAGGTGTGTGTGGTGTGTGTGTGTGTGTGGGGGGGGGTAGTTAAGGTGCTGTGAATGTGCATTCTAGTGCAGTCAGTGCAGTCCTGGAGAGTGTGTGGTCTACTGGGAGCACTGGTTGTTATAGAGTCTGACGGCTGCAGGAAGGGAGGACCTGCGATAGCGTTCCTTCACACACTTTGGGTGAAGCAGTCTGTCACTGAAGGAGCTCTCCAGTGTAGTTAAAGTGTCCTGCAGGGGGTGGGAGTCGCTCACAATCATGGATGACAGCTTAGCCATCATCGTCCTCTCACCTACCACCTCCACTGAGTCGAGGGGGCATCCCAGGACACTTCTCTCTTACATGAACACGATAATGGTTGTCCTGCTGCTGCGGCTCTTGGCCTTACAGTCCTTAGTGCTGGTTGCTTATTTTTGTGAGTAAAGATTTTAGCTTTGTTATACTCTTGCTCCAATCCAGTTAAGACCATGAATTCAAAGGGTTATGCCCAGTCTAGGGTGCTGAGACACAACATGGATAAGGCCCCATCTTCCTCAAGTCCCAAGTCCCAAGTCCTCAAGTCCCAAGTAGCCAGGAGGACAACTTCTCAAAGTTGTCCTTTTTGTTTATTTATAAAAATGAAAGACTAATATACAAAATAAAACACTTGTAGCTTCAGGGTGAACCAAAGCCAATATAACAAACAAAACAATTCTACCTGTAAGCAACAACTCTAATTCTAACAAAGAACCAAACACAAACATACCTCCCTACTAAACAAACACAGGAGAAAAAGGTTTAACCAAAATGGCAGTTCACCCCTACTTCTCTATACATAGACCACTTTCACAACACTGGAGCAAAGAACAAAGAGATGGCTGGCAAGGAGAGCCTGCTGCTGCCCTAACTGTCTCCATCTTGGGCATTATATAGCTCTTCTCCTGAACGATCAGCCAATCCAGGGACTAGAGAGCCTCAGCCAATCCTGCGTCGCTCACAGCACGCTTGCTAAAACAAAGATAGGGCAAAAGGACAGAGCACACACTCTGAACAAACTGAACACGACAACAGTTGTAACAAAAGTATAGAATGTAAATGCCAAAAAATGACATGGGGAAATACTTTTGAGTTCCTCACCTGGTTTCTTCTTGTACACTGCGAATCCGATGCCAGCAATGAGGAGCACAGCAATAACAGCCACCACAGCAACGATGGGGATGGTCAGGTCACTGGGCTTCACTGTTGAGCCAAAATAAACAAGTAAATCAATGAGTCAGTTAAAGAAATCAGAGCCTGTATAAAGTCAGTTAGAGCAGGAATCTGTGCATCCATTACATCCATTTATCTAGTTATCAAATATTTCCAATATTTATAAACACAGTCCTGTGGTCAATACTGCTGACCTTTATTACTTTGCCTCTGATGCTGAAGAATCTGTTGGACGTTTTCAAGTTTAGCGCTACATTATAAGACTTTTTCACTGCTTCCTGGAACTTAAGACCATTTTAATGATCAACATAAAGAATCAATACCAGACAAAACCAGTCTGCTTCCATATGAACATTGCTAAAGAAAGGTCTGAAACTACACATGAGCAGTACAGGAACAACAGTAAATTAATTAAGTTTTATTGTCTGTAAACATCCTGTTATTGCCTGATGAAAAAATACGTAAGACATTTTAATATTTTTGAGGGCCTTAAATTTACACAAAATATTTTAAGATTTTTTTCAGATGTTTTAAGGTCAAATTATGTGATCAATGAACCGGAATGAGATGTATGCACTGATTTAACAGTGACCCCAGCTGACTTGGTGTTTTCTTAAACTTGCAGTTCAGAACATAAACTATTATGTAGTCATCTCAGGTTTGACACAACGAAGGCAATTTTATGTCACAAGTTTTTATGATCGAAGGCAGGCTAGCTTGTGGTTGGATTTTAGACTGATCTCAATGCATGAGAAAACAGAGACAGGGAGCTAGATAAATTAATAATTAAAACATAAAATAAAATACCAAGATAAATAAAATAAAAACCCCAAATGAACAGGACAAACAAAACACCACAACAAAAACAGAAACAGACCAGAAGAGCAAAAGCAAAACACATTCACTGCAAATCAGGTTGAACAAATAACCTAAATGTGTCTTTCCCACCTCCATCACGTTCGATCTCAGTCTTACCCCAGTTGGTCTTGATCACTTTTGGGTCCAGTTTGGTGACGATGTCCTTCTTGACACCAGAGAGCTGAAACACACAGCTGTACCTCCACCAGTCTTCAGCTTTGACTGATGAAACGTTCAGGTCAACGCTCTTCTGGAAGGTTCCATTGTGGTTGTGGAGGATCTCTCCGTGGTCCACGTCCTCATGAAGCTCCTCTCCGTCTCTCGTCCAGACAACATGATTTTGTTGGGGTAGAAACCTGAAGCGTGGCAGGTCACTGGAGAGGAGGGAGTCTTCTGGAGGAGAGACACCGAGGGAAGCTCTGGAGAGAGAGAGAGAGAGAGAGAGAGAGAGAGAGAGAGAGAGAGAGAGAGAGAGAGAGAGAGGGAGAGGAAAGAGAGGGAGAGAGGGAAAAGGCAACAAATAAAGGAAGAGAGAAAAATGACAGAAAGGAAGAGGAAGAGTTAAAAAGGGAGGAGAAAGGGGAAAATAAACAGGAGACAAAGAGAGAAGCAGGCAGGAGGAAGAGAGGTAAAGAAACAAAGAAAGAGAGAAATAGTTGAGAAACGTGTGTAACCTAAAAAAACAGTTTTATGTACAGTGCATCTCTATATTGTTGTTTCATATCCACTATAATGATACTGCATATTAAAAACAGAAGAGGCATATGAACATAGTTGTGACCATCACATACATCAGGTCAGGTGAGTCTACCTGTTCTCAGCAGAGTGCTCCTCCCATAGTCCAAATACTTCTTCAGCCATCATCAATGCACCCCTGGGTGAGGAAGTTCTTCCAGAGCTCATTTTGACCTGTCTCTCCGTCCCACTTGTGTTTGGAGATGAAAGCCTGTGGTGTTGGAGCGATCCATGTCTTTGTCTTCAGGTCAAAAGCTATAAAGTCTTCTCCATCATAACCATACTGACTAAACCATCAGTGTGTCCGGTCTCATTGTCCCATTCACAGCCTACATCCACTGGATAATGCGAACACCTGAGAGAGAGACAGAGACAGAGTCTGCAGTAAACCAGTGTGATATCCACACACACATAAATAAATCTAGATGTTTTTTTGGCCATGTTGCTCAACCGTAGGTGTGTATGTGTGTGTGTGTGTGTGACAGAGAGTAATATAAGTTTTGTGACAAATCTGTGTTTGTTGTGTGTGTGTGTGTGTCAATGTGTGTGTGTGTGTGTGTGTGTGTGTGTGTGTGTGTCATAGAGTTAAATAAAAACTGTGTGACAAAATGTGTGTGTGTGTGAGAGAAGAGAGTGAAAAAAGAATGTATGTGAGTGTGTTGTGTGTGTGTGTGTGTGTGTGTGTGTGTGTGAAAACAGAATGCGTGAGTATGTGTGTATGAGAAAGAAATTGTGATGACAGTGTGTGTGTATGTGTGTGAGTGAGTGAGTGTGTGTGTGTGTGTGTGTGTGTGTGTGTGTGTGACAGAGAGAGATAAAAATCTGACAAAATGTGTGTATCTGTGTGTGGACAAAATGTGTGTGTGTGTGTGTGAGAGAGAGAGATAAAGATAAAAACTATGACAAATATGTGTGTGAGTACATGCGTGCGTGTGTGAAAACAGAATCTGTGTGTGTGAGTGTGAGCGAGAGAGAGAAAGAAATTGTGATGATGCTGTGTGTGTGGGTGTGGTGTGTGAAAATGTGTGTGTGATAGAGAGCGAGAAATAAAGAGGTGTGTGTAACAGAAAGGGAGAGTGTGTGTGTTTCTCTGTATATTTGTCTGAGAGGATTGTGTGTGTGTGTGTGTGTGTGTGTGTGTGTGTGTGTGAGAAGAGAGAGATAAAAATTGTCTGACAAAAGTGTGTGTATGTATGTGTGTTTGTGTGAAAACAGAATGTGTGTGAGTGTGTGTGTATGAGAGAGAGAGAGAGAGAGGAGAGAAACTGAGGTGTGTGTGGTGGTGTGTGTGTGTGTGGGTGGGTGTGTGTGTGTAAAAAAAGAATGTGTGTGTATGTGAGAAAGAGAGCAAGAAAGAGAGATGTATGTTTCTATGTAAATTTGTCTGAAGTGCGCGCGCGTGTGTGTGTGTGTGTGTGTGAACTACATTTCTGTAACTTTACAACAATTTGTTTTTAAAAAACATTTTATCAGCAGAAAGAGAAACGTAAACAAACCTCCAGTTTGGTTGAAGCGTTCCTTCAAGTGTCAATGCCGACTTTGAAGATCTGCTGGGTTCTGAGCTATCTGAGTTTGTCTGTCCCAGTAACCAGCTTCATCAGCTGTGGCATTCTCCATCCAGTCCTGTTTGGGCACCACTCTCTGTGTGTTGCTGTCATAGTAATTTGTTTGAACATCATCAACCAAACCAACAAAAACAAACTCTGGGAAGTTTGGGACTTGAGACGATCCCGTGAAGAAATTCCTCAGGGAATGACGCACTGTGGGACAAACACAGAACAACTGTCACTCACATTTATCAATTTATCAACCAGAAACATTTGTCATCATAAACACAACCACTGCCTGAACAACAGAAAATCATTTCTGTTCCACAACTACAGGCAAAAAACATGAAAACTTATACTGATATTCATGTTAAAGAAAAACAACAACAATAATGACAGATTTTTTTTCCATAGATCAACAGATTGTGGACATTTTCAATAATTTTGTCATTTTTAACACACTCATTTATATGTGACATACATGAATGGTTATTTTATCCCAATGCAAAAAAGTGTATTACGTTTTCAGAGTAGCCTATTTTTCTCCCTGGAATTTTGGCCTATATGGTCTTAAATAAGTATAATAAAATAATAACACTTTTTTTATCCTCAATATTTCAAGATAAAGTGAAACTCTTCAAATGCAGTGTGCTCTTCACTAATTATAAGTAGTAGTAGTAGTAGTAATTTGCATCTAAATAAAACAAAAACAAAAAAAAAAAACAACATCATCAGTTCAAACTCTTTGTTAGCCTAAAATCTGAACCACATCAGAGTATTTGTAAAATATAATCACATTTCATTGGCAATAAATCTAACATATGGAAGTGGCTTTTTTGTTTACAATTATATCATATAAAAAGTTATATTAAAAGAATTATGTTGCTGTTATATTCCTGCATTGTTGATATCAAAAAACTTGAAAAATGTACTTCAGTGAAATGAAATACAGCTCCTAAAAGTTAATGAAAAGAGAAAATGAGAATTTTGTTTCATGTGATCTTTTGTTTTCAACTCATTTTTTTTTTTTTAATAAAATGAACTTCTCTTTGTTGCTCATTGTGTATGTCAATTTACAGTTTGTCAGTTTATGTTGCTTATAGACAAAATATATTTTTTCCTCTGCAAAGGGAGTGATTTAAAATGTAGAAAAGTGTAATATGTAAGTACAAAAGTTGAATCAGTAAAAACTTAAATTGGTAAAAATACTATCAGGAGTTCTATCAGGAGTTCAGTTCACAAATCAGGAGTTAAATAAAACAAACAAACAAAAAAAACCATACATTTTATGGAAACAGAAAACTGTCACAGGACACAGCTGAGCACAAAAAGAAAGAAAAGAAAGAAAACCTAAAGATGAGAACAAGTTTGAGCAGATCAGCGTCCATCAGTCAGTGTGAGCGCAGAGGAGGTTTTGGCTTCAGCTGCAACATGAACACAGCGCCCTCACATGGCGCTCACTGGTACTGTTAAAAACTCAGGCTGTGCTGGTTCACGCACGCACGCACGCACACACACAGTCTGGAAACGTAAAATATTACGGTAAGCTCAGTCACACGAACCGAAGCATAACGATCTATTAATTAAAGAATACACAGGCTAAGCTAATCTTATTTATTTGTTTGTTTGTTTGTTTGTTTAGTAGGCTATTGCATGTTTTCTTAGTTTACTTTACCTGCTGCTGCCGCTTTTCTGTCTTGTATGTTTTGTCTTATTTTATAGAGCCTAAAATTCACACCCACTCCACCCTGGATCCAACAACTATCTGGAATATTAAAATGTTTTTAATCTACTACTTATTCGCGGTTAGGCCGACACAGGTCTTATCAAAGTCAGATGTTAAGATCTACTAAAGCAACTTAATGTGAAATTAGAGGAAGATTTAAAATGTGATCTTACCCGGAGATGCAGCATGACAGAAGGAGAGCAACAAAATAACTCCTTCATCTTGATTTGATGAAGAAATAAATCTCCCAATAATCAATAAGTCTGAACAGTGAAACCTTCCTCTCAGCCCCGCTGGCCGCTCGTGTCTCGACCAGAGGACGCAGTCTGTCGAGAGGGACCCAACTGCAGTCAAGATGGCGGACATGGGCGCCGCCATACATCCAATCCATACCGGAAGTCCATACCGGAAGTTTCTTCTTCTTCGCGCGCCATACATCCAATCCATACCGTTTTGTTTTTTCTTTGTCCTTTTGATGTTTGTTTGTGTTGATGTTTCGTCTCCTTTTCGCTAACCCCATTGTATATTGTATATTGTACGTTGTAAATAAAATAATAATAATTAAAAAATCCATACCGGAAGTCCATACCGGAAGTTTCTTCTTCGTGTATGGTGTAGAGGAGAGAGAACCGCTGTCGTTTTTCGCGACAGCGTCATCTTCAAGGTTGGATTTGGTGTTGTGCACTAAAGTGAAATAGTAACAATATTAACAACAATTTCAGCTCGACATGCCCGTTTTGCGGAGATGGTGGTGTCTGTTGCTTTTGGAAAACAACACCTTGAGCAGGTAGAAATAAGTATTCAGTAGATGAGATGGCCTAATGAACATTGGTAGCCATTTTTATTTTTCCACTGTTTGATGTTTTTTTCATTCATGTATTATGTACACGCGAGTGCTGATCTCGGGCCCTTCTTTATTTCAAACTAACTCTATTTTCTCATTTGTTAATTCTGTTATTGCTATTGACTGATTGTGTCAGTGCTTTACTGTCTGTTGCACTCCAAGCATGTTTTGGGTTTACTGGATCTTTAGGAGGCACTGTAAAGTCATTTGATACTTGTTTGACTTGAATAAACTATACTGGACTGAAGTAGAAGAAGCTCAACTTCCTTGTACTTGTAAGATATTATGTCATTATAGTCATGGAAAAGTCTTTGCCCACTGGACCAAGGAATGCCAGGAGCTCCTTGAGGGAAATCATATTCCCAGTCTTCAGCAGAAGAGGAAGGCTGTGCAAGACACTGAGATTAGTTATCAAGATGGATGATATATAACTGAAATTTATTGATTTTAGTGTTATTGAAAACAGTTTAAACACAAGATTGTCTCTGTTGGAGTCCTTCAAATGCACAAGGTTTTCTGGATTACCATTGTCATGACCCTGCAAATTGACTTTTCCAGAAAACCAGGGCAGAGAGGGCCTCTGATGACAACAGACAGTGCATGGCTGACCCAGAGAGATTCTGTGAGGATGATTGAGGAGCTCACAGGCATAGGAGAAAAAATAAAGAGAGGGGAGATAAGACTGCTGGACTTTGTCTTCGATGTGATGCTCCCAGAGGGAGCATCACTTACTTGGGAAATGGAAGGAAATTATTGGATGTTCAATTTTATTCCTCTGGAAAGCATAAAAACAAAAGAGTGCACCCTTTACAGCATCACAAGGTAAGATTGGGATCATGTATCTATTTTTCAGCTTTTGATCAAACGCCTTCAAGAAGAAGGTTGACAAGGCTGAAGGCAGAGAGCATGATGGCCGTGGGAGCCTGGCGACCCCCATTCATTGTCTTTTGTATGTTCATTTATTTGTGTGTCTGTTCTGTTTTTTGCTTGCTTTGGTTTTTGAGTAAGCATTTAAGTGAATAAAGATGTTTACAAAAAAGAGAACTCCAAGTCAAGTTATTATTGCCAGTATGATAGTGTAATATTGTGTTTTATTGGATTCCAGAAATAAATAGCATTAAGAGAAGACTGACAATAGGAAAATGTAATTGTTGCATTCATTTAATAGCTAAACCTGATCATGAACACATTTGTAGACCCAGGAAATACCTGTTCTGTTGCAGTAACAAATGTCTGGGGGCATTGTGTTGCCCATGATGCCCCCGCTCATCCCTGAAGATCCCTGGTGGGTGAAAATATGACCAGTAGGACTGAAGGTCATTTGCTAAGCTGCTCTTCTCTGCCTTTGAACAAACAATGTGTGGGGAGCTGTGTCTGCAGTGTTTGAATGATATTTGCTCCAGAGGCAGATCAATACACCAGGAATCTACAACAACTTTCCTTCCTCCCCAGCAGTCTGCAGCATAAAAGACTGCACAGACTGATGAAACATCTGCAGCATCTTAGTACACATGTCAAGAGATCTGAGCTTCCTTAAAGAGGTGGCTCAGACAGCACAGTTCCCCAACCTGACAAACTGGCCTTCCTGTCAGGTAATCTGTGATCCAGGAGATAAAGGAAGGACCATATGATCAATGCATAATGTCTGGGGCAGTACCACCAATGATTTACAGTGGCTTTTATTTTTATTTTATTTTTTTTATTAAAATTATATTAATGTCAAAGTAAGTATGACATTTGTTGTGACTGTGCATGTTGCAACTGCTGCCTAATCTGAAAGTCTTCAGTTAATTTGGTTGTGTAAATTCTCATTTTATTAATCCTCAGTTTATTGTAATATGAGAATTCAGTCTATTCAATATTAGCTATTATTCAGTCCTACTGAGAGTGTGTGTGTGTGTGTGTGTGTGTGTGTGTGTGTGTGTGAGGGTGGACCCCCCTACCACCACCACCACACAAACATAATATTCACATTTGTATTTATAACGTTGTTATTAAAGTTATATTCATGACACATTAACATTAAAAGGTAGTGATTAGTGTAGAGCTTACTAACTTCTGAGTTTTACAGTAGCCTATAAACTTGCGGAGTCAAAATAACTAGTCAATTCCCCACACTCAGCGGATGGATAAATAATCTCAAATTATTCTAAAAATCTGTATATTACATGTCTAACAAAACGCCCGAACACTCTTTTCTTTAATGGATTTGTTACCCTCCTAGATAAAAGAGTAAAAAAAACAACAACAACGAGTCAATTATACGTTTACGATAAACATGTAACTGCCAAAAATCCGTAGAATTATTTGTAAAAGTTCGTGTTTTTTATGCTTTTATTTTTATTTTTGGTCGGAGTAAGCGATTAACTAACTTCCGCCTGAGACTCCGCTTGAGACTTCCGGCATCGTATGGACCATAAATTACACGAAGAAGAAACTTCCGGGTATGGACTTCCGGTATGGATTGGATGTATGGCGGCGCCCATGTCCGCCATCTTGTCTGCAGCAAGGTACTCTTGAGCATAGATATCTATAATAAAGGCTAGATGTCTTTCGGCGGAGTCTGTAACGTCATCACCGGGCGGCCATCTTACCACAGGCAAGCTCTCTGGCAGAATCTATGGTAACAGACGGAAGGTGAGCGATCTGCACAAACATAAATACTCTTATCTCGCTGAAATCTTGACGGATTTACAAACGGTTTGGTTTTCTTACAACGTTATTAACGTGGCTACAATTCTGAATGTTTGACCAGAAGTGTAACATAATTATTAATCAAGTGCAGTATTATAACTACACCTCTGACGTTTATAAAAAAAAAAAAAAAACCACACCGTTTGAAAATCGGTAGAAAATTGAGCAAGTTATGGTTGTTAAAAAGTACATGCACCACTACCACACAACGTTATGGGTGAGCGAGCTGACTGTGGCAAGATGGCCGCCATGTGCGGACGTGCGACTCCATTGGCCAGCAGCGGCCACGAGACATCTAGCCTTTATTATAGATATCTATGCTCTTGAGTCTGTCTAATGAGCCTCACGTCACAACTGGGCGGGACAAGAACCCGACTGGCCAATAGAAAATCAGGAAAGCCTGCAACGTCATTAGTTATCAGGTTGATTTGAAGAATTTAGGTTGTTAAGCGAAAGTAAAACTAAACTCTGGTAGAAAGAGAGAATGAAGCTCTAATGTTTGAGTGACGCAGAGCCGCTTACATAGAGAAAGACAGCACAACAATCATTTCTTTCTACAGCAAAAACATTAACAGGAACAACAGAAAGGGAAAACAAGAAAACCAGAGGGAAGACAGAAGAAGTGACTTATAATCCAAAGAATGACCTTACAGAAAAAATGTGCACCAGGGAAAAATGTGTTTGTGCTTTTTTTTTTTTTTTTTTTTTTTTAAGAGCACATGTTTTAAATGTGTTATTGTGATTGTAATGTGTAATGACTGATTAGTTATTGGTTCATTCCAGGTTTGATCCATTTCAAAGGTGAAATCTTTTGACTTCTCCTTTGGTTTAGTTGAAAACTGGAAGCTGAGATCATTTATCACAAATGTGCTGATGCCACATTTCTCAGTTTGTGTTGACAGTGTTCATGAATATCCAGAGAGGCTGCTTGTATTTCCTTCAGCTGCTGAGTGTCAGTCGGAGCTGCAGCCTCTGTTCATGTCTCACTGAGAACAAAACACCAAAACACAGCAGCATCAGCATCAGTCCTGCTCTGGACCGGCCTGGCTTTCACTTTGAGCGCCTCACCATCACACACTCTGCGTATCTGTTACAGCGTCAGTAAGGCCTTCAGCTCCAGACCTCGGGCTCTGATTTCGAACAATAAAAAAAATTATCTTTGTACTGAAGAAACCAGCATTTCTGTATTTATTTACTCCCTCACTCCCTTTTCCACCCTATGTAGTGCCCTTCACAGTTCATCAGAATGCACCTTGGTACCTGCCTCACTTCCTTTACCTCACTTCCTTTTTCTCCCCTTTTCTCATTGATAATTTGCTCTAGTTTTGACTCGTTTACCTGATTAAGTTCACCTGTTTACTCCTTATTTAAAGACTGCACTCCCTCCCTCCTTCACATGGGGCCTCAGCTCTTTTAAGGAGTTTATCTTGCTCTTGTCTTACTTTATATAACTACATCATGTTAGTTTAACTGAGAACTTTATTTATCCTTATTTCTCTAAAATGGACACACGAGACAAATTTAATTCACCGTGTTGTGTTTTGATATTGTATCTGTTTTCTTTCGTAGTCAAAGCCTGTGTATGTCTTCCTTTTTTTCCTTTAACCCTCGCGGCGCCCCGGGCGGGTCGAAAAGACCCGCGTCTCGGAGAGGCCCAGGCCCCGCAGAGCTCCCCGGGGAGGCTCGGAGGGCCCCCGGGAGGCGAGGGGGGGAGCGGAGGAGGAGGAGGAGGAGGAGGCTCCGCTGCTGTCCAGAGACGGCAAGACGGCGTGGTCCCTGGACCCCCGGACGAGAGCGGGGCCGGGCAGGATCAGCCTGTCGGGCCCGCGCAGACCCACCGCCCTGGCCCGGGGGCTGGCCACAGACCCCGCGTCCGCGGTTCGGGCCTTCCTCACCCCGACCATCCTGTCCTCCGTGCTGGCCCACACCAACAGGGAGGGCCGCCTCAGGGCCAAGGCCCGTCTCCGGGGACAAGACGCGCCTCGGGAACAAGAGGAGGAAGAAGAGAGCGGAGAGGGGAGCGGGAGCGAGGGAGAAGCAGCGGAGGAAGGGGAAAGGGAAGACGAAGAAGAGAGCGGAGAGGAGAGCGAGAGCGAGGGAGAAGGAGAGCGCAGCGAGAGCGCGGAAGAAGAGGAAGGAGGAGAAGGAGACAGCGAGGGCGAAGACGGCGAGGGAGAGGGTTGGAAGGACGCGGACGATACGGAGCTGCTGGGCTTCGTGGGCCTCCTGCTGCTCTCGGGGGTGTACAGGTCCAAAGGGGAGGCCTGCCGCAGCCTGTGGGACCGCGACTGCGGCAGGCCCGTGTTCAGGGCCGCCATGCCCCTGAAGAGGTTCTTCCGCCTGTCGGCGGCTCTGCGCTTCGACGACAGGGCCACCAGGAGGGAGAGGGCCGAGGCGGCCGGGGGGGGACAGGCTCGCGGCCGTGAGGGAGCTGTGGGACGCGTGGACCTCCAGGCTGCCCCTGCTGTACGACCCCGGCCCCCACGTGACGGTGGACGAGCAGCTGGTGCCGTTCAGAGGTACGGGCCGCCGCTCGTCTCCTCTTCTCTCCTCTCTTCTCCTCTCTTCTCTTCTCACAATCTCCCTCCTCATCCTCCGCCCCCTCGACGACGGTTCTAACACTCCTCTCCTCTCCTCTCCTCTCAGGCCGCTGCTCCTTCAGGCAGTACATGCCCAGCAAGCCCGCGCGGTACGGCCTGAAGATGTGGGTCGCCTGCGACGCCAGGTCCAGCTACACCTGCGCCATGAGCCTGTACGCGGGCAGGAGCGGGGAGGATCTCCTCGCGGGGCCCGGCCGCTCCCTGGGCAAGCGCGTGGTGACGGAGCTGACGGAGGGGATGCGGGGCCGCACGGTGACCTGCGACAACTTCTTCACCTCCCTCCCCCTGGCCCTGCGGCTGCTGCGCGAGCGGGACCTGAGGCTCGTGGGCACCGTGCGCAGGAACAGGCCCGAGCTGCCCGCCCGTCCCCTGGAGCTCAGGCTCAGGAGCGCCTTCCTCGCCGCTCGCCGCGGGGGCGAGTCTCCCCCGGCGCGGCGCGGCAGGGGCAGGCCCCCCACGAAAGGCGGCATGGAGCCATTCGCCTCGGCCTTTGCCTTCACCCGCGACGCCACCCTGGTCTGCTACGCCGCCAAGAAGGACAGGAGCGTGCTCGTGCTCAGCACCGCGCACGGCCCGCCCGACGTGGACGAGGGAGGGCGGCAGCGCAAGCCGCTGGCCGTGCTCGCCTACAACGAGAAACAAGGGCGGCGTCGACAACCTGGATAAGCTGGTGGCCGCCTACAGCTGCAGGAGGGCCACCCGTCGCTGGCCCGTGGCCGTCTTCCACAACGTGCTGGACGTGTCCGCCTACAACGCCCTGGTGCTGTGGAGGAAGATGAGGCCCGGCTGGGCCTCCGGCAGACGGGACTCGCGCAGGCTCTTCCTCGAGCGGGCCGGGCGGGACATGGTCGCTCCGCTCCTATGCCGCAGGGCCCGCCTCCCCAGGGCCCCCGTCGCCGCTTTCCTGGTGAGGCAGGCTCGGGGGGAGGCCCGGGGGAGGGCCGCGCTGCTGAGGGCCGAGGACTCCGCCTCCGCCTCTGTGCCCCGGGCCTCCAGGAGCAGGACCAGGTGCGGAGCCTGTCCTCCGGGAGCCGACAGGAAGACCTCCTCCCGCTGCGTCTCTTGCGGGATTGGCCTCTGCAGGGCCTGCTCCGTGCTACGCTGCCCCGACTGTGATTGGGCTCTTCGCCGCGGAGCTCGCCCGGGAGGACCGCGAGGGTTAATGTTCATAAATGCAATTCTTTAATTTGAAGAAATAAACCTTTGTTCAGAGGACTCCATTTTCCTGACTTCCAAGCATTCTGCCTTTAAACAACATCTTTAATTCTGCACCTTATTTACATGATCTTCCTCAGTGAGTTTAGTTTTGTAGCAACTCAACATGAAGCAAGAATCAAGTTTCCTGCTGTGAGAATAAATGAAAAGTAACAGTGGAGAATCAAATCTTTCATGGTTCCAGTTAACCCATTTAGGCAAATGCTTGTTTACATGAAAGTCTTTATTCTGTATGTGAAAATGGCTTGAATTGTGAATCATTTTATTTGCATTTGTTTTCTATGATTTGGGGATTATTTGAGATGTTTAGATCATGAAAAAAAGGTCTTACAACAACAGGAATATGAATGATTGGAGAAAAATCAAGGCGGCTGGAAGCTCATAAATAAACACAAACAAACAATACAGGAGTGTTAATCACAGCTTAACATATATTTGTCAGGACAGCACTATGAGCTCCACTGTTATTAAACTCTTTTCCTCTCTCTTTCTGAGTGAAACCACATTGTGAAATATTCTCTCCCAGTGAAAAACTAACCAGCCTTGGCAAACAGAGGAACCATATTTCTGAATGAGACCTCCTCCTCATGAGCAGCGTTGTCTGGGGTCACTGTTGTTCTCAAACTGCAGCAGCTCCTGTCACAGGGAGGGAGGAGCACACAGTCTTAATCTGACAGCAATCTGATAATAATCTGACTGATCTCTGCAGGGAAACTCTCTCTTCACTTCCCGCCTCCACAGCAAGGTCAGAGGTCAGGCTCAGCTACACAACCATGGATGTCACAACACAGAGGAAGCTGCAGTGTCACAGCGCCACCTCTGGACAGATGATGTATTTCACCTCTGAACTGTGGGAGAGAAATCCCTTGATGACGATGTCATGTGACTTCCTGTTGGGCTCTGATTTATCAACATGAGAGCTCAGGCTTGGTGTGAAAGTGATGGGGACACATCAGCTTATTAAAAAAAATGTTATTTTAAATTCTCATCATAGTTTCCCAGGTTTTGAGCAGGTTCATGACACCAAAGACAGTCCATGTGGAGACACAAAACAGTTCAGTTCATGTCTCTTACAGCCCAGGCTGATGCCTCAGTGTGTGACATGATGTAGGCGATGAAGTCAGATACAAGAGCAGCTCATGTTTATGCTGTTCATACTGTATCTGGGTAAGTTGTAAAAAGTTAACCTCCTACACCGCGCTCTGACCTCTTTCCTTCTCCTCTTCAACATGTCAGTCAGCTGACCCACCTCCTTGTTCTAGTGTCTTGTTTTTTGTTTGTTTGTTTGTTTTTGTCTTACCAAATGTTTTGTTGCTCTGACAGATGTTACAGTCTGATGAAAACACCATCAGGCTGTACAGGTGTGTCTGCTTGCTGTAGCTGGCAGGGTGTCACTATATGTTTGTTGTAATGCTAATTAAGACACAGCGTGCACATAAACACACACACACTCACACACACACACACACACACACACACTTTAGCCTGAAGAACTGGCAGACTGTGTTTAACCTCAGTTTTGTTTCATATCCTCATGATGACTTCCCTTCAGTGTAAATTTCAGTCCAGCCTCTTATTCTGCGCCTCCAGAAAGTTGCACCTCTGAAAACAACAGAGGTGGCAAAAAGTACTTAAGTAGAAGTAAAGATACTTGTGTGAGAAAAGACTCTGGTCAAAGTAGAAGTACCAATTAAACTTCTTTATTCAAGTAAAAGTAAGAAAGTACAGGCTCTGAAATGTACTTAAGTACAAAAGTAAAAAGTAAAAATGATTTTTTTACCATTAATGATACATATACCTTTTTTGATAACTCGGCAAGATGAAAAAAAAAGTTCAGGGCACACAAAACAAGAACTTTTCCTCTTTTATTAAGAACCTGCAAAGTGCTGGTACAGAGAAAATAAAATCACGCGACAGTCTAGTTTTGCTGCAAGCCCAGTTTCACACAATAATCAAGACTGAACTGACCAGACTGAATAACAGATTTTTTCTTGCTTCTCTGACTCTGTTCCATTGTTGGCTAACGTTATCTTCCCTGGCCACTGTCTTCCTCCATGTCTCCAGATTTCTCTATACAGTTTTCTTTTTCTTAACTGCTCTCCCCGCGCCCTCTCTCCCTTTCCCTCTCTGTGCAGGGTTTCCTCCAGGATTTTTTGAAACTGTGGGGGAGGGCTTCAGCGTTAATGTTAATAATTTTTACCATGGATCTTTTGTAGCACAGAGGAGATATGCTGCTCAAACACTTGGTATGTAGTGTTAGTGTATGTTTATGAGTTGTAGAACATAATAAATTATCTTGAAGGAGTAGATGTTAAATTATTATATGTTTTAAAAAATGTAAATGACTTATCAAAGAGACCTAACAATTCAACTACCAATGAATGAGCAGTAGTATGCATGTGATAACATAGATTGAAAAATAAGACAAAGTGATACCTCTTCTCTGAATAGACAAACTAAGCCAGTGTGCTGCTGTTAGCCAGTGAAAATAGATCGGAGTGGCAACTCTTCACTTTGTTACACAATCTATGTCAGTGTGCTGCTGTAGCCTGGAATTTTTCTCTGCCTTTTGGACTCGAACGGTGCTGGTGCAGGTGTTGTAATTTTTTTTCTTGGTGGTAAGGAGCCCGCCTGCCCCCACCAAAAAGAGAGAGAGGGGGAGAGAGAGGTAAAAAGCCTCTTTTGACAATGTAAGGAGTAAAAAGTACAGATATTTGTGTTCAAATGTAGGGAGTAAAAGTAAAAAGTCGGCAGAAAATTAAATACTCAAGTAAAGTACAGATACCTGAAAGACCTACTTAAATACACCTCTGGAAAACAAGAGAATCAGTGAAGGTGCTCTGGAGCATGAAATTCATTTGTATGTCAGCTTTATCAAGAATCAAAGCAAAAATTAACAAAAAATAAATTATGAATACTAAACCCTCAGTGAATTTCAAGTTATATCACAAAACGTTTTAAAACTTTGAAAAGGTTAATTTACTTTCTTTTTGCCTGTAGACTCTTAGTCTAATGCCAAGTTTAATTCAGTGTGCTTTACTGGCACCACAACAGAGATCACAGTTTGTATCTGTGTGTGTTTGTGTGTGTGTGTGTGTGTGTGTGTGTGTGTGTGTGTGTGTGTGTGTGTGTGTCCAAACATTATGTGTCGGCCAGTATTTACAACACTTTAACATTTAACAGTCCAGTTTAAACTTGCATTTTTCTCTTCTGGTCAAAACATGAAGGACAAAAGGTGGTAGGGAAATTTTGGTGTTACTTTAAAGATGGTGGAGAAACGTTGATATTGTACACCAGAGAAATCATCATAATCATCTATCTATAAAGACATTATTTGTGAAATTGTTGTTTATATGAATAAGTGAAACAGATTTTTTTAGATTCTAAAACTATGATGCAAAAATAAACAACTCTTAGTTTTTATAAACATTTTATTAAATCATCAAACCCATATTTTATACATAGTGCTCTAGCAAAGGGGATGTCATACAAAACCACACACACACACACACACACACACACACACACTTCAAATTGGAATGTGGTGAACCAAATAAAATCCCAAATGAATGAGACCAAATAAGAGCCACAGAATGAAGCAGTCAAATAAAAGATAAAAGCAGCTCCAGAAAACCAAGAGGAAAGTTTAACGCTGTGCAAGGAAATATAGTTTACAAAACTGGATTTAATATCAAATTCATCTTTACTCATTTTAACATCTACTCACAGTATCTGATGAGTGTTGCTCACTGAACAACAAAACCCACTTCACCACATAAAAAAACGTTAAAAAAAAATTATTGCCTGTTCTAACACACACTCAAAAAGCCATTACAGAAAGATTTGAACGTCTGTACCAGGGCCGCCCCTCCCTACACGCAGAACACGCAGCTGCGTAGGGCCTCACGATACATGGGGGGCCTCATTTTGCCCGTGGGCATAGTGCGCGTGTCGCCCACAGTATGCGCACAATGCCCACAGAATGATGATGGCCCTGCCGTGGCAAACATGTCTGTAATTTTCGCACATTTGGCAGCATTTGCTTGAAGAGCAAGTTTCTTTTTTTCTCGCAATTTCTCTGCGCCACCTTTGTGTTTTCTCTTCATCTCAGTAGATCCTATGAGATCATGTTCGACCCACATTGAGCTGCACACCGGTGCACCGAGCCACAGGCTCGTGATATGATTGGGCCAGCCCTGTGGGGGGCTCCAAATAAAATACCGCTTCAGGCCCCAATTTGGCCAGGGGCGGCCCTGGGCTGTACAATGACACAGCAGAGCGCTGAGCCACACCAGCAACCAATGCCAAATTCAATTTGTGTGATTAATAAACTAGCTGATTATGAATATTAGAATATTGATAATGAATTCACAAAACAAAGATGGTACAGGAAGTGTCCTGTACGATGTTGTAGCTAATGTAATAGCTAATAGCTAATAGCTAATGTAGCTAATGTTGTAGCCGTTTCCCTCTAAATGTCTGGTCATCATATCCATATTGCTAATGATGGTTTATCAAAAATATCATTGTGTGAGTATTTTGAGAAAGCAACAATATTCACCCCAACAATAAGGTCAGAATATCAATATTGAAGAAATTGAAGGGAAAAAAAGTGATATTTGATTTTGTCAATATTGCCCAGCCCTACTCTGCTGATGTTATTGCTGTTGTTTCATATGTAGAGTCATGTGCCAATTTAAGAAAATCTGCATTTGATAGTAAGTTCGTACACGATGGAGCCAAAATGCAGGAATTCAGTGTATATGATGAATGAACATACAATATTTCATTTTTTTTTGGATGAGTGGAACAAAGCAATTATGACCAATTTGACCTGAACTCAAACTTTCTTAAGTATTTTTTTTTCAGTAAAATAAGTTTTGTTAATATCCATTTTTGATTGAAATAGTGCACATGTTCTCTAAGAAAGAAAAATATATTTTGATGCCTTGATGACTGCCTGGAATCCACCATCCGTTTTATCTTCACTAATTCTCCCTGTCAAGACATGGGGAATCAGTGGAAGAGGTCAGGGGAAGAGGTGCAGCTTTGACAGATGAAGCTGAACCGTCTGAAGCTACAAACACAACACAAAGTCAGATGATTTAAAATGAAATGATCAGTAACAAAGTGAGGAACAGAACTGGTCATGAACAATTACTGCTGAGTGATTATGCGTGTCTGTCCTTCTGATTAAAAAAACTAGGTCACTAGGCCAGAATACTTACTGTTCGCTTTTTCAAACCCTGAAATACAAACAAGAAATTACAATATTAGATTAAATTAAATTAAATTAATAGATTATTAGATTAAATTAATTAAATTATGAACAATTTAAAATTTATATTTAAACAGAAGAACATTCTCTATTATGTGCATCACTATTACTAGATATGACAAATGTATTCTGAAGATTTACATTTCATGCAGTTTGCATGACCAGAAGCACCACACACAAAATATTAGGTTACAGAACACAAACAGTACTCAAAGTGTCACAGGCACTTGTGTTAACAATTAAAGACTGAATTCTGTTAAAGAAAGAAACTCTTCTCTTACCATTGTTTCTTTTTCTCCAAATGAAGACTCCAGTGATGCAGATCGCCACCAGGACCAGCAGGCCGACAACAGCTCCAACAACAACACGAGTGGGAAACTCTGAGGGAGAATCTGGAGCTGAACTATCGAGCTAAACCTCGAGCTAAACTAAACTATGCCACCATGAAGGAACATATATGGAACATATACAGTCAATACAAACTGCAGTGCATGAGAAAACATAACCTGGGACTTGTAATAGATGCCATATGTAAATTATTTTTAAAAGCTGGAGAAAGTAAAAACATCAACATGACTAATAAAATCTGAATTGCCCTGGATGACTGAATTAAACGAAATGACAACAAAATGATAAAGAGAAAAATAATCCAGCACAGAACAACCAAAAGAAAACTCCTGAACTACAAGTCAAGTAGACGAGACGTGTCTTTACCACCTTCCTCAGGTCTTCTGATCTCAGTCTTACCCCAGTTGGTCTTGATCAATTTTGGGTCCAGTTTGGTGACGATGTCCTCCTCGACACCAGAGAGCTGAAACACACAGCTGTACCTCCCCCAGTCTTCAGGTTTGACTGATGAAACGTGCAGGTCAACGCTCTTCTGGAAGGTTCCATCGTGGTTGGGGAGGATCTCTCCGTGGTCCACGTCCTCATAAAACTCCTCTCCGTCTCTCGTCCAGAACAACATGATTTTGTTGGGGTAGAAACCTGAAGCGTGGCAGGTCACTGGAGAGGAGGGAGTCTTCTGGAGGAGAGACACCGAGGGAAGCTCTGGAGAGAGAGAGACAGACAGACAGACAGAGAAGAGAGAGAGAAAGTTGAGGAAGAGGAAGAGAGGAAAGGAGTTGGAGTTTGGGGGGAAGGCAGAGGGAAAGACACAGAGGCAGAGAAATGGATTTGGGAGAAACAGAGACAGAAACCAGTAGAAACAAGCCAAATAAACAAGCTTGCATTACAGTTTTATGTACAGTGGGTCTATATAACTTTGTTCATATTCACTGTAATGTTACTGTACATTAGCAGTACAAGGGGCATATGAACATAGTTGTGACCATCACATACATCAGGTCATGTGAGTCTACCTTTTCTCAGCAGAGTGCTCCTCCCATAGTCCAAATACTTCTTCAGCCAATCAACGCAAATCTGGGTGAGGTAGTTCTTATACATTTCCAACTCAGCTCTTTTCACATCAAACTTGTGTTTGGTGATGACAGCCTGTGGTTTTGGAGCAATCCATGTCATTGTCTTCAGGTCCAGCACTATAAAGTCTTCTCCATCATAACCATGCTGATCAAATCCATTCACGTCTCCAGTCTCATCGTCCCATTCACACCCGAACATTTTCTGGACAATGTGAACACCTGAGAGAGAGACAGAGACAGTAAACCAGAGTGAGATCCACACACACACACACACACATCTATCAGTGGCTGATATCACATCTTCACCACAGAGATACACTGACCCACACACACCAAAATCTACAGAAGATCTACACCTGCTGCTGTTATTGGCTGGACGGACGCCGCTCACAGCCAAACATAATGTGGACAGTGTGGACAGCTGAGAGAGAGACAGAGAGGCAGAGACTGTTGTCCAACACACAGACATCCTAACACAGTCACTATCCTCTCTTTACCACAGAGACACACTGACACACACACACACCAACACACACTTTATCTACACTGTTGAAGGCAGCAGCTTCATGTGAGCAGCAGAAACCAGCACACCATCCATCAATAATTCCATACAACCAACAGCTTTTACACATGCATATGTTGGCTTTTTCTTCTGTCTAGTGGAACAAACTAAGAGTAATTATCATCAAATTCGTAATTCTGTTATATATTCATTCAGGGATTGACACACAGCAGTCAATACAGAGCTAATATTATCTAATCTTTGTTTCTACCATATATTTATTATGGTCTGCACACACTGCATCCAAGACCACCTGACTGTGTTTCATTCAAATCTGTGAGGGACTAAAACTTCAGTATCAAGCAGCTGACAATGTGAGAATAAAGAAGTGTTGATGGAGTGTTGCATGGACTGTTTAACAGTCTATTTTAGCAGCATAAAGAGAAACATTAACAAACCTCCACTTTGGTTGAAGCGCTGCTTTGCAGTCTCAATGTTGGTTATGTAGGCCTTCTGGGAGCCCAACAAGGCTTCAGTTTCCCTCTCCCAGAACTGAGGATCTTCAGCTGTCACGTTGACCATCCAGTCCTGTTTGGGTTGTGCTCTCTGTGTGTTGCTGTCATAGTAAACAATCTGAGCACCGTCAACTACACCAACAGCCACAAACTCTGGGAAGTTTGCGACCTGAGATGATGCTGTGTAGAAATACTTCATGGAATGAAGCACTGTAGGACAAATCAGATTTATGAGTTTTTTAAGACAAACATTTGTAATCCTGAAATATAACACCAATTTGAAGCATTTGTTTTTTGTGCATAGATCAACCAATTGACAACTTTCAATTATTTTGTAAAAGGATTGTAGTTCCTCTATTTGTATTTGTAATGCACACTTATAATGACTTATACTTTGCTATGAAATGACATCTTTAATCCCAATATGCTGAAAAACATATATTTTTTCAAATATTTTGCTACCTAAAATTCATGACTTTTTATTTCAAAAACAAACAAACAAAAACACCTTTGGTTCTGCCCTCAAAGCAATATCATCTTCTTCAGTAATAAAACATAAATATTGAAAACCTGAGCATTTCAAGTGAAACTCTTCAAATTCAGTAATTTATAATTTGCTATAAATAAGCAAATAACAATTGTATGTTCACACTCATTATGAAATCTGAACTATTTACAATATTGTTTAAAATATATGTATTACATTTTATTGGTAATAAATCTAACTGTGCATTTGATCTAATATTTGGAGGTGATTGCGACATATATTACTATTTTTTTTTAATTATGTTATCATATAATTAAGTGGAAAGCTGTCAAGATATCATTCTCTGACTACAGACAGAAACTACAGAGGGAGTTTGGGCAGCCTCGCCTGCTTAGTCAGTCCCAAGTTTGAGCAGGCAGCAGGGGGAAGTTGTTTTCTCACCACAGCCTCCTCACTGCTCCCTCTCAGCAACAGTTCATCTTTTGGCAGTAGTTTGCCTCTCAGCCAGGTCTTCAGCAGCAATCAGCATCAGCTGCCCCACCGACACCTTCGAGGGTGTCCCCTCAGTTGGACTGAGCCCTATCAGCTCCACCAGCTATGGGAATATGAGTGAAAAGGACATCATCTGCATTCCAGCTGGTGGCTTCTGTCAGACACAGCCAGCAGTCACACCATAATATTCATCAACCCTCCCCAGCTCCACAATCACTGAGCGAACAGGCAGAACCATGGAAAGCAGCACAAGCTCCTGCTGTTCCTCCCAAACATGTAGCTCAAGACACACTTCCTGTGCCACCGACCCATATAGCTCCACTCCATTATCAAGCTCCCCTGAGCACTACAAATATCAACTGCTCCAGAAAGGCTGGCTCAGTGCTTTCTGTATGATCCATACTTGTACACACAGAGGCCAACCTCCTAAAGATGTGGATTCATTGTCGTCCTTGTGGATTTGCAAATCTTCTGTTGTGCATCAGAGAAGGCTAATGGGGCGGTGGCTTACTTGAACGTCACAAACCAGAATGGCCACACCTCGTCTCTTTCTTGCAGACAGGGTCAGGAGTGGTTCCTAAACAACAGCCATCATGCCTTGTCTGGAGCTCAGTGCAGCTCTGTCAGGTGCACAGCTGTGCCAGACACTGCAGAGGGAACTGACCATACCACATAGCCAGCTAACAATTCACCTGCCTCAGCTCAGACAGACATAAAGCTGGCACTTATCCAGAGTGCAACAGGACTGCTTATCCAAGGACAGTAAACTGTTGCAAGCATATAAGCCTGTGTCCTATTCCAGCATGATTTGTGCATTGTCCCATGAGTATGACCACACCGCAGGCCTCATCAGAGTGGGGGACAGGTTGTGATGTGCTGAAGACTGAAGCCATGATTACCTCCACCCAGTGGTTCTTGCCCCTGCTCACCCAATTACCCACCTTTTGATCAAAGATTTTGACCCGAAGCTCCTGCTTCCTGGACCAAAGCGGGTGTTTGCAGAGCTAAGCCAAATGTCTTGGATGATCTGAGGCAGACAAGCTGTACAGCAACATTAAAGTGCGTGGAATGTCAGTGTTGGTGGGGAGCACCTACCATCCCCAAAATGGCAGACCTTCCACCCATTTGCCTTCTCCTGCATCGCCCCCCCTTCTATTCAACAGGCATGGGCTGTTCTGGACCCTTCTCTACTCGTGTTGGTCACCAGCAAGAAAAGAAGTGGGGAATCATATTTAAGTGCTTGACTGTGTACACCTTGATTTACTTAACAGTTTAGAAAGTGACTCCTTTGTACTTGCTCTGCAGAGCTTCATTGCACGTAGGGGAAGACTGAACTTGTTCCAGACTGTGGGACTAATTTCAAAAGTGGTGAAAGAGACCTCACCAAGGCACTAAGTGCTTTGGAGCAAGAGCTGCAGGGCCTACTGAGGGATTACAGCATAACTCTCTGCTTCAGTCCCCTACAGGCACCTGACTTTGGTGGGGCAATGGAGAGGCAGAGCCGCTCTGTGAAGTCAGCTCTCCAGGTACTGATGAAGAATCATGTTGTGTCCGAGGAGGCTCTTCTGACTGTGCTGACAGAGGTTGAGTCAAAACCTGTTGGGTATGTATTCTTTAACATGGTGGACCTATATGCCATCACACCCAACCCCCACCCACCCACCAACATGTTGCGATGGCTTCACTGCTGCCACAGCCAGACACTGGCGAACCAGTTCTGGTCCTGCTTTATTAAGGATTATTTGCCTTCACTTCACCTCAGTGACTGTCAGGGAAGTTGCAATGGTGGCTGATCCACAGCTGCCACATACTTGATCAACAAGTGGAACCACTGAACGTGTCACCACTGCTACAGATGGCAAAGTCACGTCTGTTGATATGAGGGTGAAGAGCAAAATGTACATCCGTCCGGTACCTAAACTGGTTGAACTGCCAGATATAGCGTCTGACTCCTAAATAGACTCCCGGTGTGAATCCTTACTATTTGTAGATTTGTTGCACAAATTTAGGGAAACCCATATTCAAGATTCACCCACAGATTTAGAATAAGGGGCCTTTTCAGCAGCCAGTCAACATTCGGAGCTGGCAGGTGTGAGTGGGCAGCCTCATATGCTCATATGCTCACCGACATATAAATCCCATATGGACATCTGTCTATAAATTCAGAGATGTTCTCACACCACCTTTTTCTGTCTTAGTTTCTTATGATCTCATTATTTCTACTAGTTAACTATAACATTTGGAGATAAGTATGTGAGAATCTTCTACTTAATGCCATTTCATTTACTCTTTGTATTATTTTACAGTAATTCATCTTGATAGTATATCACGTTTATTTCTTGATTGGACTTGCACTGTTCATTTATTTATTTCCATTTTTCTACCCTTAGAAACTGTACACACTCCTTTCGAAAATCCTTTGACTAATCTCTGAAGTGCTATCATTTCTCTCCATTTGACCAGGCAGGCTGCTGCTAACACATATAGATCCTTGCCCAGCGCATTCCGGGGTTCCCCCACACTCACATGACTGGTAAAGTAAAATATTACAGTAATATTACAGTAAGTTCACTCAAGAGTGTGACATTTTTTTTTTTGCTGCATTTCTGTCCCATGTTTTGTCTTATTTGTTTTATTTCTTGCTTTTATTTGCTGATCTTACCTGGAGATGCAACATGACAGAAAGGGAGCAATAAAATTAACCCCTTCATCTTGTTCTGTTTAAGAAATAAAGTTCAGAATATTTAATAAATCGTCTGGCTGATCAAACTTTCCCTCCGGTCTGCGTTTATGTCTTGCTCAGAGGAAGCAGTCACAAATGGGCTGTACAAGAACCCATTTCTAGCCAATAGAAATTTAGAAAAGGCTGATGTTATTGGTTACTAGGTTGAGTTGAACAATTTAGGTTGTTGTGTAAAAATAAACTGTTAGAAAGAGAGAATGTAGCTCTATTTGATTCACACAGAGCTACTAAAACCAGAGTGAAGACAGAAGAAATGACTCATAATCCCAAGACTGATCATATAGAGAAATGCCAGATTTAAAAAACAAAACAAAAACAATGTGCACCAGAGAGAGATGTGGGTTTTTTAGAGCAGATCTTTAAAATGTGTCAGTGATTAGAGTGACTGATTAGTTTTTAGTTGTTCATTCCAGGTTTGATCCATTTCAAAGGTGAAATATTTGACTGCTCCTTTGATTTAGTTGAAACTGGGAGCTGAGATCATTTATAACAAATTTGCTGATGTCACATTTCTCAGTTTGTGTTGACAGTGTTCATGAATATTCAGAGCATCAGCATCAGTCCTGCTCTGGACCGGCCTGGCTTTCACTTTGAGCGCCTCACCATCAACACACAGTGCATATCTGTTACAGCGTCAGTAAGGCCTTCAGCTCTGGACCACAGGCTCTGATTTGTAACAATAAAAAACAATCTTCTTCAGTGAATATAGACTTGTAATAACTCAACTTTAACCACCAATCAAAGTTTCCTGGTATCAGATAAATGAAAAGTAACAGTTGAAAATAAAATCTTCCATGTTTCCAGTCCATTTGGGCAAGTGCTTGTTAGCAGAACTGTCTCTCCTTTCTGATGTAAAAATGGGCAGAATTGTTTATCTTTGTTTTAACAGGTTTTCCAAAATTGGGGTGTTATTTTGGGCCATGACTCAAACTGCAGCAGCTCCTGTCACAGGGAGGGAGGAGCACACAGTATTAATCTGATAGGAATGTGATAATAATCTGATTAATCTCTGCAGGGAAATTCTCTTTTCACTTCCTGCATCCACAGCAAGGTCAGAGGTCAGGCTCAGCTAAGCACCCATGGATGTGACATCACAGAGGAAGCAACAGTGTCACAGCGCCACCTCTGGACAGATGATGTATTGGTCCATCTCTAACAGTCTTCAGTGTGTGACTGATGGCTCAGGGTGTGACATGATGCAGAGCGGTGGTTCTTAACCTTTTTGGGGTCAAGGATCCCCAAACTGATACACATCAAGGCATGGACCCGTATTTGATGAGGTGTAGTCTCAGGGGATCCCCATCTGATAAGATTTTGTGATTCCATAACCTGACCATACTGTAGATTAGATTAACAGTGAAGAGTGGGAAACATATCAACAAAATAGTCACTCTTACATTCTCCCACCTGGCCTGACTTCTAGTCAATGAAATAATAGTGAAATTACAATATTTTCCCATTTTTTAAGGGAATCTCCATCAAAGACAACATAATAACACATCAGATGTCATTAAATACTGTATCTGGGTAAGCAGTAAAAGGCTCACTTAATTAAATATTATTCAAATGGTGTGCAACAATCACATTTGCAGCATTACTCATAGATGGTGTGATCCAGTCCAATAATGGGCAGCCCTGTTGTCGTGGGTCATCTTCTTTGATGTCGTCGCTGTGGGAGTTTGACAAAGAAGTAGGCACATCCCGATTTGATGACCCCTCATACTGCTCATACACTTGCACACCTGTACTATTGTATGTAAATATAAACGGTTTAAAATGCATATGTAAACATGTCTCGTCTTTAACTATTCCACATGACAGTTCTTATCAAATACCTTGAAAGACTAGACCTAATCCTTGTAGGACATTTTGGGTGCAGAGGGATTGAATAACTTTTCCACAGTTAATTGCTTTAAAGAGTTTATCAGGTTTTCCCCGTAGCATTGTTATATAAATTAAAAAAACAAACAAAAAATCACAGGTTTGTGGACTAGTTGCAGTTACAGGGTATGAGTGCATGCTGTGATAATGTCTCTCACAAAAGATTCAGAGTCCTTGCAGCACTTGGAAAAAAAACAAAATTACTACATTTTTAAAAATGAGCTCTCTCAGTGTTGTATACTTCTAAGCCAGATTCACTGAGCCACTGTGTGTGTGACATTATCACCATGACTCCTCTCACTGAGGCCTACCCACCATGAAAAATGAGCGATTCTTTTGCAGAAAAGCACAGAAATGGTCGCTCATGACAGGAAACAGCGTGAGCAGCATGGGTGGCTAAGAAGGAAAACCAAAGAATAGCGAAAAACCAGGGAGATTATCAAGTCACAACTCTCTGCAGTTCAGTGACAATAAACTAGAAATAATCTTATTCAGCTCATCTATTTCCACAGATTCCCATTACACTGATCTGTGTTGTATGTCACCAGTGTTATGCCAAACTTAATATCTGATACAAACATCCTCTACCTCAGTCAGGTTACTGTCAAAAAATGAAAAGGTAACCAGATACATTTAATATTAATGTATCCACTATAAACTACTATATATGTATTTTATATATGTATTTTACTATAAAATATAAACTTTTCAAAATATACAAAAATAATGTTGTCAGAGAGACAGAAATCTGTGACTAATGTTCTGCAGAAAACATTTAAGTCACAGTCTGAAAACTCAAATCCTCCACTGAAGGTGTGTAAACCTTCTATGATATTCACATTTTTATCCTACTAATCTGTCTCTGTGTGGGGTTTGCCTCCCTGCACCACCCTGCGCTGCGCTGCGCTGCGCCGGGAAAATAGAGCCGCAGGTCTACTTTCAGTGCAAGGCAGAGCACAGCCGGCGTAGTGGAAGTCTGGCTGACCGGTGCACACGTCACCAAAACCTCACAATCAGCACAAACGGTGTCAATCTCATCTTCATTAGTTTTGGATGAAGATTCATTTTACAGCTACAAAGTGAACATGAAGTGACTTCATCAGTGAATTGAGAAAACTAAAAAAAACAAACTTTTAGTCTCATTAGTATTTCTTTCTTCTACCAGTAAACAACTCACTGTGTGCATGGTGGTCTGTTTGGCCATCAGGCTTCTGGATTCAGTTTCTGAATTTCAGTTTTGGAGCTGTTCTGAGCTGCAAAGTCAGAAACACAATTAGTTTAGTTCAACTACATCAGCCTCTCATTGATTTTTATAAACTACCAGTGGAGGAGGAAGTCCAGAAATAGTTTGACTGCACATCTATAAAGCTTTCAAAGCATTTATTAGTTTTGTTAATGTTCAAGTTATCATCTATACATATAGTAGTGTGCAAACTCAAATCTGCTGAGTATCAAGTAAAAGTGAGTTCTACTTCCAGAATTTCCCTGGTTGGAATCAATATCTATGTATCTTACAAGGTGGAGGGTTAGGGTTAAGGTTAGGGTTAGGCTGAAAAAAAGAAGAGAGGCTAATTATTCCACTTATCACAGTTATAAATGCCACAATATATTTAGCCCTACAAATTTTTTCCTCCTCTCTTACTCAGTTACTCTCAACTTTCTGTTTGGCTCTTATTATTTTCCCTTGCACTTCTCTCTTACATGAACACGATAATGGTTGTCCTGCTGCTGCGGTTCTTGGCCTTACAGTCCTTAGTGCTGGTTGCTTATTTTTGTGAGTAAAGATTTTAGCTTTGTTCTACTTTTGTTCCAATCCAAGTAAGACCATGAATTCAAAGTATTGGGCCCAGTCTAGGGGTGCTGAGACACAACATGGATAAGGCCCCATCTTCCTCAAGTCCCAAGTCCCAAGTCCTCAAGTCCCAAGTAGCCAGGAGGAAAACTTCTCAAAGTTGTCCTTTTTGTTTATTTACAAAAATGAGAGTCTAATATACAAAATAAAACACTTGTAGCTTCAGGGTGAACCAAGGCCAATATAACAAACAAAACAATTGTACCTGTAAAGCAACAAACTCTAATTCTAACAAAGAAACCAAACACATACCTTCCTACTGAACAAACACAGGAGAAAAACGGTTTAACCAAAATGGCAGTTCACCCCTACTTCTCTATACATAGACCACTTTCACAACACTGGAGCAAAGAACAAAGAAATGGCTGGCAAGGAGAGCCTGCTGCTGCCCTAACTGTCTCCATCTTGGGCATTATATAGCTCTTCTCCTGAACGATCAGCCAATCCAGGGACTGGAGAGCCTCAGCCAATCCTGCGTCGCTCACAGCACACTTGCTAAAACAAAGGTAGGGCAAAAGGACAGAGCACACACTCTGAACAAACAGAACACAACAACAGCCATAACAAAAGTTTAGAATGTAAATGCCAAAAAATGCCATGGGGAAATACTTTTGAGTTCCTCACCTTGTTTCTTCTTGTACACTGCGAATCCGATGCCAGCAATGAGGAGCACAGCAATAACAGCCACCACAGCAACGATGGGGATGGTCAGGTCACTGGGCTTCACTGTTGAGCCAAAATAAACAAGTGAATCAATGAGTCAGTTAAAGAAATCAGAGCCTGTATAAAGTCAGTTACAGCAGGATTCTGTGCATCCACCCATTACATCCATTCATCTAGTTATCAAATATTTCCAAATATTTATTAACACAGTCCTGTGTTCAATACAGCTGACCTTTATTACTTTGCCTCTGATGCTGAGGAACCTGTTGTGATATTCTGTCTTGTCTGGGTTATGTGTTTGTGTGCAATTCCTGTTTTATTTTGTAGGATTGCCCTTGTGTATGTTGTGTAGTTATTTCCTTTTGGTTTCACGCTAGTTTTTCCCACACACCTGTGCTTTGTTGTAATTAGTCTTGCCCTATTTATTCCCTGTGGGTCCTTGTATCCTCTGCCAGATTGTCTTTGTATATTTCTGAGGGCATTAACTTTAGATAAAATGTTTTAAGATGTTTCTTCAGACGTTTGAGGGTCAAATTATGTGATCAGTGAACCAGAATGAGATTTATGCACTGGTTTAACAGTGACTTCACTTGACTTAGTGTTTTCTTAAACTTGCAGTTCAGAACATAAACTATTATATAAGTTGATCTCAGTTTTGACGCAACAAAGACAATTTTATGTCACAAGTTTTTATGGCTAGCTTGTGGTTGGATTTTAGACTGATCTCTATGCATGAGAAAACAGAGACAGGGGGCTTGATAAATTCATGATTAAAACTTCACATAAAACAAAAAACCCAGAGACAAATCAATAAAAAACTCAACTGAACAGGACAAACAAAACAAAAAAAACAAAACAAAAACAGAAACAGACCAGAAGATCAAAAACAAAACACATTCACTGCAAATCAAGTTGAACAAATAAACCAAACATGTCTTTCCCACCTCCATAACGTTTGATCTCAGTCTTGCCCCAGTTGGTCTTGATCACTTTTGGGTCCAATTTGGTGACGATGTCCTCCTCGACACCAGAGAGCTGAAACACACAGCTGTACCTCCCCCAGTCTTCAGGTTTGACTGATGAAACGTGCAGGTCAACGCTCTTCTGGAAGGTTCCATCGTGGTTGTGGAGGATCTCTCCGTGGTCCACGTCCTCATAAAGGTCCTCTCCGTCTCTCGTCCAGAACAACATGATTTTGTTGGGGTAGAAACCTGAAGCCTGGCAGGTCACTGGAGAGGAGGGAGTCTTCTGGAGGAGAGACACCGAGGGAAGCTCTGGAGAGAGAGAGAGAGAGAGAGAGAGAGAGAGAGAGAGAGAGAGAGAGAGAGAGAGAGAATTGAAGTTGAAGTAGAGGAAAAGAGGAAAGGAGTTGGAGTTTTGGGGGAAGACAGAGGGGAAGACACAGAGGTAGAGTAATGGAGTTGGGACAAACAGAGACAGAAAGCAGTAGAAACAAGCTGAATAAACAAGCTTGCATTAGTTTTATGTACAGTGGGTCTATAGAGTTTTGTTTATATTCACTGTAATGTTACTGTACATTAGCAGTACAAGGGGCATATGAACATAGTTGTGACCATCACACACATCAGGTCATGTGAGTCTACCTTTTCTCAGCAGAGTGCTCCTCCCATAGTCCACATATTTCTTCAGCCAATCAATGCAAATCTGGGTGAGGTAGTTCTTATACATTTCCAACTCAGCTCTTTTCTCTTCCCAATTCTGTTTGGTGAGGACAGCCTGTGGTTTTGGAGCGATCCATGTCAGTGTCTTCAGGTCCAGCACTATAAAGTCTTCTCCATCATAACCTTGCTGATCAAATCCATTCACGTCTCCAGTCTCATCATCCCATTCACACCCGTACATTTTCTGAGCAATGTGAACACCTGAGAGAGAGACACAGCAACAGAGTCTGCAGTAAACCAGAGTGAGATCCACACACACACACACACACACACACATACACACACATCTATCAGTGGTTGATATCACATCTTCACCACAGAGACACACTGACCCACACACACGCCATAATTGAAGATCTACACCTGCTGCTGTTATTGGCTGGATGGACGCCGCTCACAGCCAAACATAATGTGGACAGTGTGGACAGCTGAGAGAGAGACAGAGAGGCAGAGACTGCTGTCCAACACACGGACATCCTAACACGGTCACTATCCACTCTTTCCCATAGAGACACACTGACACACACACACACCAACACACACTTTATCTACACTGTTGAAGGCAGCAGCTTCATGTGAGCAGCAGAAACCAGCACACCATCCATCAATAATTCCATACAACCAACAGCTTTTAGACATGCATATGTTGGCTTTTTCTTCTGCCTAGTGGGACAAACTAAGACTAATTATTATCAAATTCATAACTCTGTTATATTTTCTTTCAGGGATTGACACACAGCAGTCAATACAGAGCTAATATTATCTAATCTTTGTTTCTACCATATATTTATTATGGTCTGCACACACTGCATCCAAGACCAACTGACTGTGTTTCATTCAAATCTGTGAGGGACTAAAACTTCAGTATCAAGCAGCTGACAATGTGAGAATAAAGAAGTGTTGATGGAGTGTTGCATGGACTGTTTAACAGTCTATTTTAGCAGCATGAAGAGAAACATTAACAAACCTCCAGTTTGGTTGAAGCGCTGCTTTGCAGTCTCAATGTTTTTTATGTAGGCCTGCTGGGAGCGCAACAAGCTGCCAGTTTCCCTCTCCCAGTACTGAGGATCTTCAGCTGTCACGTTGACCATCCAGTCCTGTTTGGGTTGTGCTCTCTGTGTGTTGCTGTCGTAGTAAACAATCTGAGCACCGTCAACTAAACCAACAGCCACAAACTCTGGGAGGTTTGGGACTTGAGATGATGCTGTGTAGAAATACTTCATGGAATGAAGCACTGTAGGACAAATCAGATTTATGATTTTTTTTAAGACAAACATTTGTAATCATGAAATATAACACCAATTTGAAGCATGTGTTTTTTGTGCATAGATCAACCAATTGTGGACAACTTTCAATTATTTTGTAAAAGTGTTGTAGTTCCTCTATTTCATAGGTCAGCAATTAGCAGCCCCCGGGCCACATGTGGCCCGCAAGCAAAAACATCTGGCCCATGAGATTGTTTGAACTAGAGAATGAAAATAAAAAAAAAATAAATTATACTTTTTAAAAATCAGACTGACAGTCTCAAAAAAGCTCTTTATTTGGAAACTTCATTTTTCAGAAGAGAAACATTTCAATCGATCTAAATTCTTATTTGTTATATCTGGATACGAGGGTGAATAAGCGCATCAGCGAGGTGCAGCGTGGACGCTTAACATACAAAAACAAATGACGTCAGCGGACAGCGCCTGGTGCTGATATTCCAATAGTCTCTAAAACACAAGTTGTCACTCAAACAACGGACATAGGCGTCATATTATTGACGCCAGTACGTCTGTTCTGTCATTTCACGTGCGCCTATTATTTTCATCCTCCCCTATTAATTCAATAAATTAGCGATTGTTTTGTTTGTGGCCCACCATGTAATGGCTTGGAAAAAATATGGCCCGAGGCCAAACTTAATTGCCGACCCCTTCTCTGTACAGAAACTACAGAGGGAGTTTGGGTGGCCTCACCTGCTTTGTCAGTCAGCACCACAGCCTCCTCACTGCTCCCTCTCAACAACAGTTCATCTTTTGGCAGTAGTTTGCCTCTCAGCCAGGTCTTCAGCAGCAATCAACATCAGCTGCCCTGCCTACACCTTTGAGGGTGTCCCCTCAGTTGGACTGAGCCCTATCAGCTCCACCAGCTATGGGAATATCAGTGAAAAGGACATCATCTGCATTCCAGCCGGTGGCTTCTGTCAGATACAGCCAGCAGCCACACCATCCTGTTCATCAACCCTCCCCAGCTCTACAATCACTGAGCCAACAGACAGAGCCATGGAAAGCAGCACAAGCTCCTGTGGTTCCTCCCAAACATGTGGCTCAAGAAACACTTCCTGTGCCACCTACCCAAACAGCTCCACTCCATGGGGGTTCTCAAGCTCCCCTGAGCACTACAAATATCATCTGCTGCAGAAAGGCTGGCTCAATGCTATCTGTATGATCCATACTTTTACAGACACAGGGGCCAACCTCCTAAAGATGTGGATTTATTGTCGTCCCTGTGGATTTGCAAATCTTCTGTTGTGCATCAGAGAAGGCTAATGGGGCGGTGGCCTACTTGAAGGCCTAAACAACAGCTATCATGCCTTGTCTGGAGCTTAGTGCAGCTCTGTCAGGGGCACAGCTGTGCCAGACACTGCAGAGGGAACTGACCATACCACATAGCCAAACCACTCCACCACTGATGTGGCTGAACTCAACCTCATGTGGTTAGACCTTTGTGGGCACGTGTTGCGGAAACACATGAGCTCACAGAGAGGGATATGTGAACTCAACTATTTATCTAACCGATGACATCACATGAGACAAACATCTGGCTGAACTTTATCAATCTGGTGGCTGGTGTGACAGCCAGAGCTGAGAAAGAGCCCTTTCTGTGGAGTAGTCTCAGTCTTCACCGACCCTTCACTACCAGACCCCAGTCAGCTCGGTACTTAGGTAAATCTCACTACAGCAACCATGCAGGCTCTGCACAGTACAGCTAACAATTCACCTGCCTCAGCTCAGACATACATAAAACTGGCACTTATCCAGAGTGCAACAGGACCGCTTATCCAAGGACAGTAAACTATTGCAAGCATATAAGCCTGTGTCCTATTCCAGCATGATTTGTGCATTGTCCCATGAGTATGACCACACCACAGGCCTCATCAGAGTGGGGGACAGGTTGTGATGTGCTGAAGACTGAAGCCATGATTACCTCCACCCAATGGTTTTTTATTGGGTGATCTGAGGCAGACAAGCTGTACAGCAACATTAAAGTGCGTGGAATGTCAATGTTGGTGGGGAGCACCTACCATCCCCAAAATGGCAGACCTTCCACCCATTTGCCTTCTCCTGCATCGCCCCCCCTTCTATTCAACAGGCATGGGCTGTTTTGGATCCTTCTCTACTCGTGTTGGTCACCAGCAAGAAAAGAAGTGGGGAATCATATTTAAGTGCTTGACTGTGTACACCTGGATTTACTCCAGTTTAGAAAGTGACTCCTTTGTACTTGCTCTGCAGAGCTTCATTGCACGTAGGGGAAGCCCACTGAACTTGTTTCAGACTGTGGGACTAATTTCAAAAGTGGTGAAAGGGACCTCACCAAGGCACGAAGTGCTTTGGAGCAAGAGCTGCAGGGCCTACTGAGGGATTACAGCATAACTCTCTGCTTCAGTCCCCTACAGGCACCTGACTTTGGTGGGGCCATGGAGAGGCAGACCCGCTCTGTGAAGTCAGCTCTCCAGGTACTGCTGAAGAGTCATGTTGTGTCCGAGGAGGCTCTTCTGACTATGCTGACAGCGGTTGAGTCAAAACCCGTCGGATATGTATTCTTTAACATGGTGGACCCATTACACCATTACACCATCATACCCAACCCCCTGCTCATGATGAGGCATCTCTGCCACAGACTTTCTTTGTTGACAGTAATATGTTGCAATGGCATCACTGTTGCCACAGCCAGACACTGGCGAACCAGTTCTGGTCCCGCTTTATTAAGGATTATTTGCCTTTACCTCACCTTAGTGACTGTCGGGCAAATCACAATGGTGGCTGAACCACAGCTGCCACATACTTTATCACCCACTGGAACCACTGAACATGTCACCACTGCTACAGATGGCAAAGTCAGGTCTGCTGATATGAGGGTGAAGAGCAAAATGTACACCCGTCCAGTACCTAAACTGGTTGAACTGCCAGATATACCGTCTGAATCCTAAATAGACTCCCTGTGTGAATCCTTACTATTTGTAGATTTGTTGCACAAATTTAGGGAAACCCATATTCAAGATTCACCCACATATTTAGAATGAGGGGCTTTCTCAGCAGCCAGTCAACATTCGGAGCTGGCAGGTGTGAGTGGGCAGCCTCATATGCGCATATGCTCATAGACATATCAATCCCATATGGACACCTGTTGTTTCTTATGATCTTATTATTTCTACTAGTTAATTATAATATTTGGAGATAAGTATGTGAGAATCTTTTACTTCATGCCATTTCATTTACTCTTTGTCTTATTTTACAGTAATTCATCTTGATAGTATATCATGTTTATTACTTGATTGGACTTGCACTGTTCATTTATTTATTTACGTTTTTCTTCCCTTAGAAACTGTACACACTCCTTCGAAAATCCTTTGACTAATCTCTGAAGTGCTATCATTTCTCTCCGTTTGACCAGGCAGGCTGCTGCTAACAAATATAGATCCTTGCCCAGTGCATTCCGGGGCTCCCCCACACACACATGACTGGTAAAGTAAAATATTACAGTAAGTTCAATGATGTGACTCAAGAGTGTGACAGTCTACAAATTTATTTTATTTGCTGCATTTCTGTCCCATGTTTCGTCTTATTTATTTTATTTCTTGCTTTTATTTGCTGATCTTACCTGGAGATGCAACATGACAGAAAAGGAGCAATAAAATTAACCCCTTCATCTTGTTCTGTTTAAGAAATAAAATTCAGAATATTTAATAAATCGTCTGACTGATCAAACTTTCCCTCCGGTCTGTGTGTATGTCTTGCTCAGAGGAAGCAGTCACAAATGGGCTGTACAAGAACCTGATTCTGGCCAATAGAAATTCAGAAAAGGCTGATGTTATTGGTTACTAGGTTGAGTTGAACAATTTAAGTTGTTCTATAAAAAAATAAACTGTTAGAAAGAGAGACTGCAGCTCTATTTGACTCACAGACAGCTACTAAAACCAGTGGGATGATAGAAGAAGTGACTTATAATCCCAAGAATGATCATAAACAAAATCAATGTACACCAGAGAGATGTGGGTTTTTTAAGAGCAGATCTTTAAAATGTGTCAGTGATTAGAGTGACTGATTAGTTATTAGTTGTTCATTCCAGGTTTGATCCATTTCAAAGGTGAAATATTTGACTGCTCCTTTGATTTAGTTGAAACTGGGAGCTGAGATCATTCATCAAAAATCTGCTGATGTCACATTTCTCAGTTTGTGTTGACAGTGTTCATGAATATTCAGAGCATCAGCATCAGTCCTGCTCTGGACCGGCCTGGCTTTCACTTTGAGCGCCTCACCATCGACACACGCTGCGTATCTGTTACAGCATCAGTAAGGCCTTCAGCTCCGGACCACAGGCTCTGATTTCTAACTATAAAAAAACAATCTTCTTCAGTGAATATAGACTTGTAATAACTCAACTTTAACCACCAATCAAAGTTTCCTGGTGTCAGATAAATGAAAAGTAACAGTAGAAAATAAAATCTTCCATGTTTCCAGTCCATTTGGGCAAGTGCTTGTTAGCAGAACAGTCTCTCCTTTCTAATATAAAAATGGGCAGAATTGTTTAACTCTGTTTAACAGGTTTTCCAAAATTGGGGTGTTATTTTGGGCCACGACTCAAACTGCAGCAGCTCCTGTCACAGGGAGGGAGGAGCACACAGTATTAATCTAATAGGAATGTGATAATAATCTGATTAATCTCTGTAGGGAAATTCTCTTTTCACTTCCTGCATCCACAGGAAGGTCAGAGGTCAGGCTCAGCTAAGCAACCATGGATGTAACATCACAGAGGAAGCAGCAGTGTCACAGCGCCACCTCTGGACAGATGATGTATTGGTCCATCTCTAACAGTCTTCAGTGTGTGACTGATGGCTCAGGGTGTGACATGATGCAGAGCGGTGGTTCTTAACCTTTTTGGGGTCAAGGATCCCCAAACTGATACACATCAAGGCATGGACCCGTATTTGATGAGGTGTAGTCTCAGGGATCCCCATCTGATAAGATTTTGTGATTCCATTACCTGACCATACTGTAGATTAGATTAACAGTGAAGAGTGGGAAACATATCAACAAAATAGTCACTCTTACATTCTCCCACCTGGCCTGACTTCTAGTCAATGAAATTATAGTGAAATTACGATATTTTCCCATTTTTTTAGGGAATCTCCATGAAAGACAATATAATAACAGATCAGATGTTATTAAATACTGTATCTGGGTAAGCTGTAAAAGGCTCACTTAATTAAATATTATTCAAACAATGTGCAACAATCACATTGGCGGCATTACTCATAGATGGTGTGATCCAGTCCAATAATGGGCAGCCCTGTTGCTGTGGGTCATCTTCCTTGATGTCATCGCTGTGGGAGTTTGACAAAGAAGTAGGCACATCCTGATTTGATGACCCCTCATACTGTTCATACACTTGCACACCTCTACTATTCTATGTAAATATAAACAGTTTAAAATGCATATGTAAACATGTCTCATGTCTTCAACTATTCCACATGACAGTTCTTATCAAATACCTTGACAGACTAGACCTAATCCTTGTAGGACATTTTGGGTGCAGAGGGATTGAATCTCCTTTCCACAGTTAATTGCTTTAAAGAGTTTATCAGGTTTTCCCCGTTGCATTGTTATATAAATTTAAAAAACAAACAAAAAATCACTGGTTTGTGGACTAGTTGCAGTTACAGGGTATGAGTGCATGCTGTGATAATAATTCTCTTTGTCTCACAAAATTCAGAGTCCTTGCAGCACTTGGAAAAAAAAAATTGCTACATTTTTAAAAATGTAGCAATTTTCTAAGCCAGATTCACTGAGCCAATGTGTGTATGACATTATCACCATGAATCCTCTCACTGAGGCCTACCCAGCATGAAAAATGAACGATTCTTTTGCAGCACAGAAATGGTCGCTCATGACAGGAAACAGCATGAGCAGCATTTTTACATAACTGTCCTTGTATGACAGACAGTACATAAACATATCTATCGTCTCCTTCATGTTGAAAGCAGACCTCAGATGTCTGGAAGACATGCATAGGCCAACCTGAGGAGTGGTCCTCACAGGCACTGGACATGTCAACTTGATGGGGCTTCTTTGACGTGATGGTGGTCTTGCTGATGTAGTCATGTTGGATAAGTAGGGTGTGTGACTATATAGCCTCCAATAGCTCCCCCTTTCTCAAAAGATTTAACAAAACCTTTTCTTTTACATGGTTTGAGTAGACTAATGGTCAACCAACCCCAGGAAAACCAAAGAATAGTGAAAAACCAGCGAGATTATCAAGTCACAACTCTCTGCAGCTCAACAGATGAGCTCAGCTCATCTGTTTCCACAGATTCCCATTACACTGATCTGTGTTGTACGTCACCAGTGTTATGCCAAACTTAATATCTGATACAAATGTACACTTTGATTTGTAAGTGAACCATGTATTTCAATCTTTTGTTCACCTTAGAAACATCCTCTACCTCAGTCAAGTTACTGTGAAAAAATGAAAAGGTAACCAGATACATTTAATATTAATAACTATGACAAAGTTTCACACAAATGTCAAACAGAATAAAATGAAATCGTGACATTGTGTATTCAAAATGTCCAAGGTCAACTTCTGACATAATAATGTTCTGCAAAACCACTTTTCAGTTCATTATTCAACACCATAACTCACCTCACTTCCTCTCCCTGGATGACAAACAGGACAGGGGGCTTCTGTTCCTCTGTGTGTCATGTATTGATGCAAATATACGAATTTTTAAAAGTGTGTGAGGAGCTTTGCAATAACTTGCAATAATAATGTAAATTTGTCAGATTCTTCTAAGTGAAATGGCAATTTGCCATCATATATTATTGTTACTGTTTTTTCTCCTTGTTTACCTGAATTACACAATGTCTTTGTAGCACGTTAACTTCCCAACCTTTTTTTGAGTTATGATATAAATAATAAATAATTAGTCATCCATTTATTCCCAGTTTATACATGACAGTGCAACTCTGACAGTGCCTCTACAAAATGTAAATGAACAGATGATGAACGGAAGGAAAGGCAGTGAATGACACATGAAAAGACACTGCCGAAGTTATGGCACATGCACTGCAAAAACTAACACTTATCTTAACTGTAATTACAGATGAATAGATAAAAGAATACTAGTTTTTAAAAAAAAAAACCAGACATGGTTTATTCGAAACTGTATTGAAAAGCAAAACAGTGATATAAAAAGGAACGCAACTGACTTTGACATTCATTAAGTCAATCCAAACCCATTAACACATTTGGAGCGATGGTGCTCTGTATGTGTTCAAAGAAGAGGAAAGGCACCATCTCCATAAATACATATATATAATCCAAAACCAAAACATATTTTCTACATTTTTACTCATCCCCTGTTTACACAGAAACTTACAAAAAGTCCCACAGCAGTGTTTTCTCTGTCATTTTTTGCAGCTGTGGCGCTAAGGGCGATAACTCTAGTTTTGTTCCATGTCTGTCTCTGTTTGGGTCTAAGTTGAGGTTCTAGTGCTAAAAATGTTTATTTTAATCACAACACAATCAATACTTCTAAACCATCTGGGATATTGTTAGACATTAGTCAAAGTGAATTACAAACTCTATTTTATTTATCATTTGTCTTACAGTGGTGATTTCCTCACTGTGGTGGCGGCACTGCTGCTAAATGAATACAGAGGAAACACTGTCAACAACCCAACAACTCCAGCCACTTACATGCTGAAAAATTATAATAATAGATCAAAACAAATATGAAAGAAGAAAAAAACAACAAAAAATGTAATTGTTTTGTTCTGGGATATAAGAAAAAGAATACAAGCAGTAAAACTGGAAAAACGCTACACATGTATTGACATAACTGGACAATTAAAAAAAAGAAAAAAGTTGCAGACACTTTTAGTCATCAGTATTTCTTACTTCTACCAGTAAACGACTCACTGTGTGCACGGTGGTCCGTCTGGCGTTCAGTTTCAGTAAAAAAAAAAGTAAACAGGGGAGACAAAGAGAGAGAAGCAGGCAGGAGGAAGAGAGGTAAGGAAACAAAGAAAGACAGAGAAATAGTTGAGAAACGTGTGTGTAACCTAAAAAACAGCAACAACACTACAGTTTTATGTACAGTGCATCTCTATATGTTGTTTCATATTCACTGTAATGTTACTGCATATTAAAAACAGAAGAGGCATATGAACATAGGTGTGACCATCAGGCCAGGTGAGTCTACCTGTTCTCAGCAGAGTGCTCCTCCCATAGTCCACAAACTTCTTCAGCCAATCAATGCACTCCTGGGTGAGGTAGTTCTTCCAGCCCTCATTTCGACCTGCATCTCTGTCCCAGTTGTGTTTGGTGATGACAGCCTGTGGTGTTGGAGCGATCCATGTCAGTGTGTTCAGGTCAAAAGCTATAGTCTTCTCTGGGCTGGCTGGGATGTTTTCTCCAATCTGTTTAGCCAGATTTGTAATCATGTCTCCAAAATCATCAACAGATATGACTTGTGTGGGCTTGGGGTCTGACTGGGTAATTGATTTGGAACTAGCAGTGAGGGTCAAAGGTGGGTTAACTGACTGATCAGCTGTGTATTTGGGAAGACAAAAACCAACCCGTTGTCTCATGCCCACCCCAAATTTGACATCAGGCAAATGTTCATCCATATTATGAACCTCAAAAATATCTACCCGACACCACAAAGAGCTATATCAATATAGCAATATAAGTGCAATATAGGCAGAGAAAAAAAAAAATCAACACTTTAAGCGTAAGGCACACTGTAACAGTTATGCACAATTCAACAGTATGAGCCTAGCACTGCAGAGTGTAAGTAAAGAGCATTAAATCCCCCACAGGTTCACTAAAAGTTACATGAGCATGACCACTCATAAGGGATGACAAATAAAAACAAAATAAAATGATGCAAAACAAATAGGCTCAGTTCACCAAATACTTCACCAATATAAATCATAAGCCCATCAACCTGTCTTCAGTTATAATACGTCCTCACAGGTTTTTTGTCTTTATTTACACAGTTCCTGTTTTATCTGTAACTCTAATTATCAAAGTGTCCATTCAATGTACTGGCTGGTCACAGCAGTATCACCAGCATAAACCAACACGAAATAAAATCACAGGAGGGGGGAAAAAAGGGGAAAAAATATCCACACACTCCAAAACAGTGCACGGACGTCTCTTTAACGAGTTTATAATCGGTCAGCACACCTCGCGCGCACTCGGGAGCAAGCGCAGTGTTCTGACACTGTGGAGCAGCAGCGATGAGTAGGGGGCAGAAGACAGGAGCCAGGTGTCCACAGCCGTACCCCGGGGACCAGACGGGCGCTGATCGGGGATGCAACGGGTCGTCACAGCACCAAGTGTAACCGGTTGTGTTAGTACTCTGCGTTGTTTGAGGAAGAGACTCAGGCGAGGATATCTTTGGAGGCAGTTTACATTTAATCTGATGAGAACAGCACAAACACAAAATCCTCTGGTCAGTTTCTTCCATAAACTGTGCCCCTCTCCCACGGAGATTAACAACAAATGCAGTAAAATAACACAAAAGTAAAACAGAACATAGTATACATGATGAGAACAGCACAAACACAAAATCCTCTGGTCAGTTTCTTCCATAAACTGTGCCCCTACACAAATCAAATGACACATAAACATGCTGTAGCACATTGCAAGCACCTCATAAGCCAGCAAACCTACAAATGCAATCAGCAGAGGCTAAAACACATAAATTTCCCCCAACTGCAAGGCCGCTTACCTCTCCCATGGAGACCAACAACAAAAGGGAAGGTAAAGGAATGAAAACACTAGCTATAGAGGCGGTGTCACACTATATAGGAACGTCGGGGTACAGACTCAAATTAAAGTTACACATGCTGACCCGGAGGCCCAACCTGTCAGGTATTAACTAAAATAAATAAAAATTAAATTAATTTAAAGTTACACAGATGTTGTGTAATTATAGCACAATAACTACTGTACATAATCTTTTACACATATACATATTGCTGCTGCACAACTGACCCTGTTACATACAGCCAAAGCAGAATAAGTACACCAAGTTTTTCAGATAACTGTGTTGTGATCTGCAGGAGGAAGGGTCAAGGTTCCTCTCATTCTCTTGTCCCATCTGAATATTTTCCAGACAGGCCAGAGATCCAAGCTTTTTTTTTTTTTAACTGAAGCATTATTGTCATTATCTGCTGTCATGATTGACTGTACTGTCATGTTTGTAGAACGATCTGTTGTTTTAAGTAAAAACAATTTTCTTTATAAATGTGTCTTAATAATCCAAAAGTAATTTAAATATTCCTAATTTTGTTACTGATTTTTTATATGTGCACTTGACTCCGTAACTCCCTGGCCTTGTTTTTGATTTATGATATAAATAATTAGTGATCCATTTCTTCCCAGTTCATACACAAAAGGACACTGACAGCGCCTCTTCAATTTGATTTCTGATTTTGTAATTAAACTCTGTCCCTCTGGTTTATTTTACAAAATCAGACATTCCCTTCCATTATCCGCCCTACTAACTATGTACAAAACCCTTTTCGAACCCCACCTGAATTACTGCAATGTCATATGGTGTAATACCTTCCCCAGTCACCTTCTAAAACTTGTGAGTCTTCAAAAGAAAGTCATACGTGCTTTGTCTTGGTCCACTGTCAATGCTCCCACTCGCTCATTATTCCACCAATATGGTCTTTTAAGACTCACTGAACTTAATGTTTTCCATAATGCTTGTCTAATGTTCGAAGTTGTAAATGGTCTGTGCCCCTGACTTGCTAGCCTGGTCCCCATCTGGCATCCACAGCACCAACACCAAACCAGGAACAAACACCTTGTAACAGGCAAACGGCGGCGCCTAAAATACTGGTATGAGTGTTGCCTGCAGGGGGCCACAGATCTGGAACAGGCTGGAGGATGGCCTAAAGATGCTGCGTTCTATCTCTGTCTTCAAACGGACTCTCAAAGCTAATCTACTGTCTACCTATATTTAACCTACTATTTATAACCTCAATTGTTAATCTAACCCTTGCTACATGACTGATGTACTGGGATGACTGTGTGATTGCTGTATGTGTGTATGTTCTTGTCCATATTGTTTACATCCCATGTTTACATAGTGATATATATGGTACCATACTGTACACCACCTTTTTATTTATTTATTTATTTTTCCTTTTCATGAACTGTGGGCCCCCACCCAAAAGCTTTAAATAGCTTATCTCGGGGGACCCATTCATACATGCCAGGGTCTCACCATTAACTGCTCGACTGTATGTAATATTTGTCAATGTGTGAATAAACTCAAACTCAAACTCAAATGTGAAGTTTTGGTTTCTTTTTCCTATTGATAATTTCCCTCATCTTCATTAGTTTTGAATGAAGATTCATTTTACAGCTACAAAGTGAACATCAAGTGACTTTATCAGTGAATTGAGAAAACTAAAAAACAAACTTTTAGTCTCATCAGTATTTCTTTCTTCCACCAGTATACGACTCACTGTGTGCACGGCAGTCCATTTAGGAACCAGGCTCGGGATTCAGTTTCTGAATTTCAGTTTCGGAGCTTTTCTGAGCTGCAAAGTCAGAAACACAGTTAGTTAGTTTAGTTCAACTACATCAGCCTGTCACCGATTTTTATAAACTACTAGTGGAGGAGGAAGTCCAGAAATAGTTTGACTGCACATCTATAAAGCTTTCTAAACATGTTAGTTTTGATAATGTTCAAGTTATTATCTATATGTATAGTAGTGTGCAAAGTCAAATCTGCTGAGTATCACGTAAAGTGAGTTCTACTTACATGGTGGAGGGGATTTGGCTGAAATAAAGAAGAAAGACAAATTATTCCACTTGTCACAGTAATAAATGCCAGAATATATTTTCTCCAACATTTTTTTTCTCTCCTCTCTGACTCACTCAGTTGCTCAGTTGCTAAACTTTCTGTTTGGCTCCTATTATTTTCCCTTGCACTTCTCTCTTACATGAACATGATAATGGTTGTCCTGCTGCTGCGGCTCTTGGCCTTATAGTCCTTAGTGCTGGTTGCTTATTTTTGTGAGCAAAGATTTTAGCTTTGTTCTCCTCTTGCTCCAATCCAGATAAGACCATGAATTCAGTTTAGAATGTAAATGCCAAAAAATGACATAGGGAAATACTTTTGAGTTCCTCTCCTTGTTTCTTCTTGTACACTGCGAATCCGATGCCAGCAATGAGGAGCACAGCAATAACAGCCACCGCAGCAACGATGGGGATGGTCATGTTACTGGGCTTCTCTGTTGAGCCTAAATAAACAAGTAAATCAATGAGTCAGTTCCAATAAAAGACTGATAAAAAATACATAAAATTTCCTTACAGACATTAAAAGAGTTTAGCTTCCTTAACAGCTGAAATCTCTGTTGGCTTCGTTTCACAATACTCTCTGTATTAATATCGAACCTCAATTTGGAGTCAAACACAGTTCCTAGCTACTTATATGTATCAACAATTTCAACATTGTCAGCATGGATAATAATACTTACTTCCGGTTTTCCACAGTTTTTCCTTAAGTCAATAACAATTTCTTTTGTTTTCGACACCATCGCACCACTTGACAAAGTCAGGGAGGGCGCTACCATGGTCAGACAGATAGGCAAACTGCAAGGGATCAAGTTTGTCAGACACCAAGGAGATAACCTCATCTTTGAAAATTCTCTCAAAGGTTTTCATTACCTGAGATGTTAAAGCAACAGGTCTGAATTCATTTTGCTCTCTGGGTTTTTTTGATTTTGGAATTGGAATTATCGTTGAGGTTTTCCAAATGGACAGGAGCTGACATTGATCAGCACATAGCAGAAAGAGACTCGAAAAGATTTCACTGAGCTGGTCAGCACAGTATTTTAAAGTGTGCCCGCAAATTGCATTGGGGCCGGCCGCCTTCCTTATATTTGTTTTCTTTAGTAAGGCAGTGATCCTGGCTTGTGGTATTACAAAATTTCTTTGAGGTACAAGAGAACCTCTCAACATATGAACTTCAGAACAAAATCAGACCTTTTAAAACAAGAGAAAAAACTGTTAAAAGTAGTAGGCAAATCTGCATTGTTTATTCTGTTAATACAGACCTGTTGTCTGGCCTCCTCTGCATACTGGTTAATGCAGGCCATTGATTTCAAACCTTGCCAGGCTGCTCTAATGTTTCCACCGCTGAATTGCATTTCTATCTTATTCTTATAACTTGCTTTAGCCTTGGCAATTTCACTTCTCACCTCTCTGGAGACAGACTTTTTCTCAAAAGAGTCTCCTATGTAGAAAGTCCTTTTCTTTTTGTTAATAACTAATTTAAGATCTCTAGTAACCCAAGGTTTGTTGTTTGAATAAATATCAACCTTTTTTGTTGGGATGACAGAGTTTGTACAAAAAGAAACATAAGAAGAAACAGTGTCACAGAGTTCATCAATGTCATCACCAGCACTGAGAAAACAGTTCCAGTCGGTGCATTCAAAACATGCTTGTAGTGATGAGATATTATCCTGTGACCAAATTTTAACTTCCCTCTCAGTACACTGCGGCCGTCTGAAGAGGGGCTTATACACAGGCATTAAGTTGACACAGTTGTGATAGGACGCTCTGAGGGAAGGTATGGGCAGGGATTTATAAGCTCCATTCACACACCCATAACACAGGTCTATTGTGGAGTTGTTCAAGGTCGTAGTGCAAGTTACATATTGTTCATAAGTCCTCAGAGTTTTATCTAAAGTGCAGTGGTTAACGTCTCTGAGAATAAACTTAGGAGCATTGGAGCAGATTGAATCAAGTGTGTGTGACATCCGCGATCAGCTGTGCAGCTGTGGATGCATTTGCTCATGGATGGTTTAACAGTGACCTCAGCTGACTTAGTGTTTTCTTATACTCACAATTCAGCACATAAACTATTATGTAAGTTGATCTCAGTTTTGAGACAACAAAGGCAATTTTATGTAATTTTTTCATGATCGAGGGCAGGCTAGCTTGTGGTTGGATTTTAGACTGATCTCAATGCATGAGAAAACAGAGACAGGGAGCTAGATAAATTCATGATTAAAACTTCCCATAAAATAAAATATCAAGATAAATAAAATAAAACCCCAATTGAACAGGACAAACAAAAATATTACAACAAAAACAGAAACAGACCAGCAGAGCAAAAACATTTTTCCTCCATTTTCCCTTTCTTCTTCTTTTATAAAATTAATACATTTTACAATTCTTCTTGTATTTTTTTTTCTCATGACTCTGCACTGTCCAACCAAAAGTTGATCTTGTAGACTGATGTATGTTTTTGAAAATAAATGAGAGGAATTTAATTCAGAGGGTTAAATAAAAGCCTGATAAAATACACGCCAGCCTCTGGTCTCCTTTAGGTTTCCACTAGTTTGCTCATAATTAGTATTTAGGGTGTCTGCCCTGAAAAGTCCACATGAGAGTTGGTGCCAAATGTTTTACAGTCTTTAAGTGGCAGTGAAATAATATTTTAACCAGCAGAATAAACTCAAGGCGTCAGATGTTTTATAAAATGAAATATCAAAATCAGTTGAATCAAAGTGACGATTCTGACGAAATTCAAACTGAGGGCAGACCTCCATCAAGGGTCGACCCTCACTGTGAGAGAGGGCCAGTTCCTCTGCAGGAGTGTATGGCTGAGTGGGAGACACATTAATTTACTGAACACACAAATGTTACTGTAGTCAGATCTACTCGTGCCATCATGGTGGGTAAGTAGTATTATAATCGCACTAATTTACGCACTGACACAGTCGGCGATTTTTTGCCAGCATTCCTTGCGGCCGTTGGCAGCTGCAACTGTTTTGGTTTTTGCCTGGATTATTGATTTATATTCCTTGTATTTATTAATGATTATCGTCTGCTCCATCGTTGTAAAGTATGTGGCTCGGGTAGAAGTTTCCATGTCTGCGATTGGTCGCATGCAGCAAACACCACCCTTTTTATGTGAGCGCGCACAGATCTAGATTGGAAAAGCCTGGGTTGAATTAGCGAGTTGATAGCCGGCTTTATGGTACCGAAAATCCGGAGTGCGGATGTCTGGTTAAGTGAAGCCAGATAACTAAGAGAAACTCCGGGTATGTTAATCCAGCTTTATGGTACAGGCCTCAGGTTGAACAAATAAACCAAACGTGTCTTTCCCACCTCCATCACGTTTGATCTCAGTCTTACCCCTGTTGGTCTTGATCGCTTTTGGGTCCAGTTTGGTGACGATGTCCTCCTTGACACCAGAGAGCTGAAACACACAGCTGTACCTCCCCCAGTCTTCAGCTTTGACTGATGAAAGGTGCAGGTCAACGCTCTTCTGGAAGGTTCCATCGTGATTGTGGAGGATCTCTCCGTGGTCCACGTCCTCATGAAGCACCTCTCCGTCTCTCGTCCAGAACAACATGATTTTGTTGGGGTAGAAACCTGAAGCGTGGCAGGTCACTGGAGAGGAGGGAGTCTTCTGGAGGAGAGACACTGAGGGAAGCTCTGAAGAGAGAGAGAGAGAGAGAGAGAGAGAGAGAGAGAGAGAGAGATTTGGATTTTCAAAGGTCCCTTTATTCAACCATGCACGAAACAAAAACAGATCACTTATAAATCTTCACATCACCATAAAAATAAAGCAAAAAAAAAAAAAAAATGCAATAAGACCATAAGCATGTTCCACCCTCAGTCTGGCCCTCAGCAGTCTCTTCAGAACAGGCACGAGCTCCACACTGCTGACACCCTGAGCGTGGTTCCTTCGGGTCAGCCATATGGCCAACTCAGGCCCAATGGTATTCCAAAATCTTTTACAAAAAGTCAGAGGAGAGACCATCAATGCCTGGTGCCCGTCCTGATGCCATCTGGCTGACAACCACAGTACTCCTCCAGAGTCAGCTAACAGTCTAAAGTCACTTTTTCCTCTGGGCTGAGCTGTGGAAGCCCCTTCAGGAGTTCCTCACGACACTCCATGCTACACAGCTCTGCACCAAAGAGATCAGCATAGAAGTCTAATGCATGGCTCCTCATTTCAACCGGGTTGGTGGTCACTCTGCCTCCTCGAAGCTTGAGGCAGATCATCTGCTTCCTCTGTGCAACAGATCTCTCCAGATTAAAAAAGAAAGAGGTTGGGGCATCCATGTCCTTTAATTGGAGAAAGCAAGCCCTGACAAGAGCACCCTTCACTCTCTCTTGCAGGGAAGAACTCAGCTCCAACCTTTTCTCCTGCAGTATATGACCTGTATTAGGATCTGAATCACTATGTAACTCCTGCTCAATTTTTCTAATGTCAGCTTCAAGTCCCTGAACTGCTGCCTTGATCTTAGCAGTGGAATGGGAGGTGTACTGCTGGCAAAAAACACAAATTTGTGCCTTACCAACCTCCCGCCACATCTTTAAAGAGCTAAAATCAGCTTTTTCGATTTTCCATTGCTGCCAAAAATTCTCAAAGTTCTGACAGAAAATACTGTCCTGCAGTAGTTTGTTGTTAAAACACCAGTAGGACTTGACCCTTTCACCTGGCAAAATGACCAAATCTATACTGACAATGTGATGGTCAGTAAAACCAACTGGACATATATTACTAGGAACTAATCTAGAGCTAAGATCTTTAGAGGTGTAGATTCTATCTAGCCTAGCTGCACTTACCCTGTTATCGCTAACCATCACCCATGTATATTGTTTGGACTGTGAATGTTTGACCCTCCATGTATCTACCAAATCCAGGTGTATGATCGCAGTGTTGAGATTCTGGGATGACTGCGGGTGGGGTTCCTCACCTGTTCTGTCTACAGTGAAATCTAAAGTGCAATTGAAATCCCCACCAATAATTCATCTGTGATCACAGTTTGATCTCTGCCTGCAGAACTTGTGGAAGCTGCTTCCTCAATATTTTCAGCTGACTGTTCTATTTCTGCAGACTGAGAGCTGCTCAGGTTCTCTGCTTCCACAAAAACTTGCTGCTTCTCAGACTGGCTCTGTCCCCCCCTGCACAAATCAGTGTTATTACAATGTAAAAAAGTGGCACCGACTGCCACATCTGCAGCATCTGCTGCCACACTCCCGACTGCACAGTCACTACACACCGCTGCATCGGCACCACCCGGCACCTCGGTGCGAGCGGGGCCACTGTCCGCCTGCTGTTTCTGCGGACATGCGAACCATTTGTGTCCCACATCTCCACACTCGAAGCATTTAAGCTGTCCTGAGCTGGCATACACCATATATGAACCCTCGCCATACTTCACTCTGAAAGACACCTCTAGAGTTTGTGTAGGCGAGTCCAGAAACATAAATGCCTGCCTCCTCAGAGACTGTACGTGCTTCAGTTTGACATCCTTACACCCCAAACTCACAGATTTAAATCCACTAGCAAATTTACCAAACCTCTGGAGCTCGTTTTGAACACCGGATACGGTGACCCGCGTGGAGGGCACTGTCAGCGGGGAGACCTGCACGAATGTGTCCCTGATGAAGGCACCGCTCTCTATCATATGATGAGCGTGCAGCTCCTCCTTCAAAAACCCAACCACTGCTTTATTCATCCTTGAAGCATAAGATATTTTATCATGTCCTACCTGCTCATCGACAGCCAACAGAACCTCTTCCATGGTAACGCTGCTGTCCGGCGGGACTATCCTAACCCCATGCTGGATAGACGGAGGTGGCGTCTCGGCGGACGCCATGCCTCCAAAAAAACTCCTGTCACAAACCACTGATCACTCAGCCTACACTCGGTAAAGATATTCAAAAGCAAACTTACCTGATCATGTACATAGGACAGATGAAGAAAACAGGAGAAAGGTCAAAATCAGGGACAGAAAATCGCATTCAAACTCTGCGCCATTCGCACTTCCACCAACCACCCTCACACTCACACACCCAACTCCCAGCATGCAGTGCAGAGAGAGAGAGAGAGAGAGAGAGAGAGAGAGAGAGAAGGAAAGGGTGACAAATAAAGGAAGAGAGAAAAATGACAGAAAGGAAGATAAAGAGTTAAATCAGGAGGAGAAAGGGGAAAAATTAAACAGAAGAGACAAAGAGAGAAGCAGGCAGGAGGAAGAGAGGTAAGAAAACAAAGAAAGAGAGAGAAATAGTTGAGAAACGTGTCTGTAACCTTTAAAAACAGCAACAACACTACAGTTTTATGCACAGTGTGTCTCTATATGTTGCTTCATATTCACTGTAATGATACTGCATATTAAAAACAGAAGAGGCATATGAACATAGTTGTGACCATCACATACATCAGGTCAGGTGAGTCTACCTGTTCTCTGCAGAGTGCTCCTCCCATAGCCCACATACTTCTTCAGCCAACCAATGCAGTCCTGGGTGTAAAAGTTGTACAAATACTCATTTCGACCTGTCTCTCTGTCCCACATGTGTTTGGTGAAGACAGCCTGTGGTGTTGGAGCGATCCATGTCTTTGTCTCCAGTTCAAAAACTACAAAGTCTTCTCCATCATAACCATGGTGATCAAATCCATAAGTGTCTCCAGTCTCATCGTCCCATTCACAGCCGTACATCCTCTGAGTGATGTGAACACCTGAGAGAGAGACAGAGTCTGCAGTAAACCAGAGTGAGAGCCACAAACATGTAAATAAATCTAGATTAAAAATAATAATTGTGAAATTTTTTTTTAAAAAAATAAGATTTTATTTTTTGGCCATGTTGTTAAACCGTAGGTGTGTGTGTGTGTGTGTGTGTGTGTGTGTGTGTGTGTAAAATTACGCATCACAGGAGAATTTCTATGTCTGTGTGTATGTTTGTGTGTGAGTGTATGTGAGAGAGAGAGTGTGAGATAGAAAGAAATTGTGATAACGGTGTGAGTGTGTGTGAGTGTGTGTGTGTGTTTGTGTGTGTGTGTGTGTGTGTGTGCGTGTGTGTGTGTGTGTGTGTGTGTGTCTGTAACTTTACAACAATTTGTGATGAAAAAACATTTTATCAGCAGAAAGAGAAACATAAACAAACCTCCAGTTTGGTTGAAGTGTTTCTTCAAGATGTCAATGTCGGCTTTGAAGATCTGCTGGGAGCCCTGAAGAATCTGAGTTTGTGAGTCCCAGTAGTTAGAAAGATCACCTGTGACCTTCTCCATCCAGTCCTGTTTGGGCACCACTCTCTGTGTGTTGCTGTCATAGTGAACAATCTGAGCTTCATCAACCAAACCAACAGCCACAAACTCTGGGAAGTTTGGGACCTGAGACGATCCAGTTAAGAAATACTTCAGGGAGTGAAGCACTGTGGGACAAACACAGAACAACTGTCACTCACATTTATCAATTTATCAACCATAAACATTTGTCATCATAAAACACAACCAACTGCCTGAACAACAGAAAATATCGTTTCTGTTCCACAACTACAGCCAAAAAACATCAAAACTGATATTGATATTTGTGTTAAAGAAAAACAACAACAACAATAATGGTATATTTGTGGGGGTTTTTTTTAATCATAGATCAACAGATTGTGGACAATTTTCAATAATTTTGTTAAAAGCACAATCATTTTTCACATACTCTCAGATTTAAATGTGAAATACACGAACGGTTATTTTATCCCAATGCAAAAAAGTGTATTACGTTTTCAGAATATTTTTCTCCCTGGAATTTATGACCAATATGACTTTAAAAAATAAAAATAAAAATAAATTAATTAATTAGTTAATAAAAACAATTAATTAATAAAAACAAAGATGAGGTTGGGGCATTTTAAAAACATTTTATTTTCTTGATGTCACAATTTTTTTCACTAAAATCACATAATTTTTAAACCAATCATCAGTTCACACTCTTTATATTAGCCTTTAGAGTATTGTTTACAATATATGAATTTATTGGCAATACATCTATCATTTTTTATATCTACTGTAATGCATGGACATTCATTTTTATTTGTTCACAATTATATCATAGAAATAATTATTTTAATTGGCGGCGTATGTTGCTATTATTTTCCTGCATTGTTATTTTAGAAGAAAAAACTGTTGAAAAATTCAGTGAAATGAAATGTAGCTCCTAAAAGTTAATGAATCACTTTTCAGAAAAAGAGAATTTAGTTTAAAGTGATCTTTTGTTAACTCCTTCTTTCTTATTAAAAAATAAACATCTTTGTTGCTCAGTGTAAATGTCAATTTACAGTTTGCCCAGTTTATGTTGCTTACAGACAAAATACTTTTTTTCCTCTGCAAAGGATGTGATTTAAAATGTAAAAAAGTGAATAAAAAGTGTAATATTTAAGTAAAAGTATTTATGTTGCATGAGTAAAAACTTAAATTAGTAAAAATACTAAAAGTAGCTACAACGAAAGATCAACTCGATTAAAATGAAAGGAGGTAATGTAATTCGTTAGCTCCACCTTTAATAATACTTTTTTGTCATACTGACCATTTCTGTATGTATATCAGCAGTGGTGTAGTCTAGTTTATTCTAGTGGGTACACGCGCGCGCACATGCACGTACACATGCGCGCGCGCGCGCGCGCGCGCACACACACACACACACACACACATACAGGCTCCCTTTCTGAAACGTTAACGTTAGCTCCAGCTGTAGTGTCCCTCGAAATATGGTCAAAAAGAACCCACTTCGTAACACAGAGAAGGCGACTTTATGAACGGGAAAGTGAACGTTATGTCAAAAAAAAACGATACCTGCGTATCACGTAGACTACACCACTGTATATCAGGTTTATTTGATATAATATGGGCGGATACAGTGTGAGAGCAGTTCATCAGTGTAAGTGTCGTGGTGTTTATAGCAGATGTTAATTTACAGCGCCCGTCCCCTGAAGCGCTTCTGGGAAAGTCAAACATTTACAGATTAAAACAGTGAGCTACTAAAAAAAGAAATCAGGAGGTGAACTGAGTACAAGATACAAAAAACACACATTTAGTGAAAACAGAAAACTGTAACAGGACACAGCTGAGCACAAAAAGAAAAGAAAGAAAAAGCTAAAGATGAGAACAAGTTTGAGCAGATCAGCGTCAGATCAGTCAGTGTGAGCGCAGAGGAGGCGTTTGGCTTCAGCTGCAACATGAACACAGCGCCCTCACATGGCGCTCACTGGTACTGTTAAAAACTCAGGCTCTGTGCTGGTAATATGTTCACACACACACACACACACACACACACACACACACACACGGAGTCTGGAAACGTAAAATATTACAATGAGCTCAGTCACATGAGTCGAAAGCATAACGATCTATTAATTCAAGAATATACAGGCTATAGCAAATGTTATTTATTTAGTAGCCTATTGCATTTCCTCTTAGTTTTCTTTAGCTGCTGCTTTTCTGTCGTGTATGTTTTGTCTTATTTTATATAGAGCCTAAACTTCACACCCATTCCCTCATGGATTCAACAACGATCTGGAATATTAAAATGTTAATCTACTTATTCGCGGTTTGTCCGACACAGGTCTTATAAAAGTCAACTTAGTGCGACATCCGGCTACGCAGAAACGAAAACAGCTTCATGATAAAAGGAGAGATTTAAAATATGATCTTACCTGAAGATGCAACATGACAGAAGAGCAGCAACAAAATAAACTCCTTCATCTTGATTTGATAAAGAAATAAAAACCCCGATGGCCGCAGGTGTCTCGACCAGAGGACTCAGTCTATCTAATGAGCCTCACGTCACAACTGGCCTGGAAAAAGCCCGACTCCAATAGAAAATCAGAAAAGGCTGCGACGTCATTGGTTACCAGGTTGATTTGAAGAATTCCGGTTAAGTGAAAGTAAAACTTAACTCTGGAAAGAGAGACCCGGAGACTTCAGATTCAGAACCGCAGTTCTAGACCCTTGTTTTTCGTGACAGCACCCTCTATTTCATCCTAACCCTCACCCTAATCCTAACCCTAACCACAACCACGATAGTCTGAAGACGATCGGAGTCGTGATAGTCGCGAAATTGTACAAACTATGGGTCTGAATCTGCAGTCTCCGGGTCTGCAGACACATACTATTGGACTGAAGCTCTAATATTTGAGTGACGCAGAGCCGCTTACAAAGAGAAAAACAGAGAGACAATCATTTATTTCTACATCAAAAACATTAACAGCAACAGAAAGAGGGAAAAGAAGAAAACCAGCGGGAAGACAGAAGAAGTGACTTATAATCCAAAGAATGACCTCACAGATTAAAAACTATATGTGCACCAGGGAGAAATGTGTGTGTTTTTTAAGAGCACATGTTTTAAATGTGTTATTGTGATTGTAATGACTGATTAGTTATTGGCTGTTCATTCCAGGTTTGATCCATTTCAAAGGTGAAATCTTTTGACTTCTTTGATTTAGTTGAAACGAAAGCATGTGAACCAGGAAACAAAAGTTTCCTGCTGTGAGAATAAATAAAAAGTAACAGTGGAGAATCAAATCTTCCATATTTCCAGTTAACCCATTTAGGCAAATGCTTGTTTGCATGAAAGTCTCTATTCTGTATGGCTTGAATTGTTAATCATTTTATTTGCATGTTTTCTATGATTTGGGGATTATTTGAGATGTTTATATCATGGAAAAAAGGTCTTTTCCCCCTAAAACAATAGGAATATGAATGATTGGAGAAAAATCAAGTCTTTTCAAACTTGATTTGTTTTGAACATTTGCAGGAGGCTGGAAGCTCATAAATAAGCACAAACAAACAGTACAGGAGTGTTAATCCCAGTTTAACGTATATTTGTCAGGACAGCACTATGGGCTCCACTGTTATTAAACTCTTTTCCTCTCTCTCTCTCTGAGTTAAACCACGTTGTGAAATATTCTCTCCCAGTAAAAAACTGACCAGCCTTGGCGATCAGAGGAACCATATTTATGAATGAGACCTCCTCATCATGAGCAGCGTTGTCTGGGGTCACTGTTGTTCTCAAACTGTAGCAGCTCCTGTCACAGGGAGGGAGGAGCACACAGTCTTAATCTGACAACAATCTGATAATAATCTGACTGATCTCTGCAGGGAAATTCACTCTTTACTTTCCGCCTCCACAGCAAGGTCAGAGGTCAGGCTCAGCTACACAACCATGAATGTGACAACACAGAGGAAGCAGCAGTGTCACATCGCCACCTCTGACAGATGATGTATTGGTCCATCACTAACAGTCTTCAGTGTGTGACTGATGGCTCAGGGTGTGATGTGATGCAGAGCGGTGGTTCTTAACCTTTTTGGGGTCAAGGATCCCCAAACTGATACACAGCGTGAGCAGCATGGGTGGCTAAGAAGGAAAACCAAAGAAGAGTGAAAAACCAAGGAGATTATCAAGTGAAAGCTCTCTGCAGCTCAGTGATAATAAACTAGAAATAATCTTATTCAGCTCATCTGTTTCTACAGATTCCCATTACACTGATCTGTGTTGTACGTCACCAGTGTTATGCCAAACCTAATATCTGATACAAATGTACACTTTGATTTGTAAGTAAAGCATGTATATCAATCTTTTGTTCACCTTAGAAACATCCTCTACCTCAGTCAAGTTACTGTCAGAAAATGAAAAGGTAACCAGATACATTTTATATTAATGCATCTACTCTTAACTACTATACTATACTATACTATACAGTATATGTATTTTATATATGTATTTTACTATAAACTTACAATACACATTTTTATTCCACAAACCTCTCTACACCTACACCAAGAAAAAGGCGCCATTTCTGATAGATTCTACATTTCACACACACACACACACACACACACACACACACGCGCACACACACACACTTTCACTCCCTCCGGGACATAGACTGCACCACTGTTCTTCATACAGATGACTTTTATTTAAACCACTTGTCACCACGTCACCGTCGAACTATAAGTACATACACAAACATAAATACATGATTACTGGATAATTATATACAAAAAGATATCAAATAAAAGTACAATAAACATAACTAACAGTGTTGCTGGCTAGCAATGTTACCTCAATGGCTGCACATGACCGTGAGGGAAATGAGTCCAGAGGAAATCTTCAGAACTTTCTTCTTCCAAGTCCAGAGATAAACATAAAACTTAGTCTCTAAATGAGCAAATGTCCTCCGAAATGTAGACTAGGAGACAAATAGGCTGCCACCACAACTTATTGGCAGCTAAGACATGTTTGAACAACGCCAGCTTAGCAGTTGTCCATCTTCACCGTATCCAACACCAGCGCATAGTGAACACATGTGAATGACAGGAGGGTCCCTCATAAAATCAAAAATGCAATTCGGTAATAAACTCTACATGTAAATTATCAATTTAAATCAGTTTGACTAATTGGGCTTGACAAAATAATAAAATTATCACAAAATAATTACAAGTTACAATTTGGCAGTTACACACACACACACACACACACACACACACACACACACACACACACACACACACACACACACAAAGGTAATTACAATCAAAAACAACCAATGAAAAATAAGAAATACTTTGAAGCACAGCATATGTTATATCTTCTCTGCCTTGCAATGATTGAAAACCTTTGCAAAATGTTTGTTTTTGCTACTTGCACTCTCTCTTCATTCACTGTTTACCTTGCTCAACCAAAATTGCTCTCTTCCTCTTTCTCTTCTCATACTTCTGTCTCTGAGCTGCTCCCTAGCTTCGTTCAGAGTCTAGCTCGGTCATTCCTATGGCTCCACACCGGCAATACCTGTGGCTGGAGTCATTAAGTTTTCAGGTTGTTGGTTCATCTGTCTGCCCTCCCAATCTTGAGAATGTGATATCTTACGAATGATTTGAGAGAATTTCTTCAAATTTGGCACCACATCTACTTACACTCAAGGATGAACTGATTAGATTTTGGAGGTCAGAGATCATGGGTCAAAGTCATTGTGACCTCGCAAAACGTCTCTGGCCATAATGTAACAAATCATACACTAACTATGACAAAGTTTCACACAAATGTCAAATAGAATAAAATGAAATCATGACATTGTGTATCCAAAATGTCCAAGGTCAACTTCTCTGACATAATAATGTTCTGCAAAACCACTTTTCAGTTTATTATTCAACACCATACCTCTGCATTTTCACCTCACTTCCTCTCCCTGGATGACAACCAGGACAGGGGGGCTGGAGCATGTTTCTCACTGGGACTTATTCACTAGAATTATACATGTCAATATAGTGATGACTTCCTAACATCCAATTAAATACACTTGATCCCTTTTATGACAGTTTCTTTTTCTGACTGCTTAAACACTTGCAGTGACTCTTGAAGCACGATCTCTGAAACCATCAGCACTTGTAGCCGATGCATTTACCAAGTGTGTCAAAGTGAATACACACTCTCTGCTTTACACTAATTTTGTAATTTTATAACATACTTTTAGCAAAACTGTAAACATTGGTTTCTATATTGCCATACTATTTTGCCAATTGCCTCTCCACATTTGGACATGTGAGAACACTTTTACATAAATAATGAGTTCACTTACAGATCAGAGCTCAAGCTCTATAAATAGAGATGTAAATAGGGCATAGGTAAACATTTGGTTTGGACAAAAATGAAGGCCAATGTTGGGGTGGAAACTAGAGGAGGACAAGGAGGAAGGAGAGGACAAATGTTTTTTTTTCTTTTCTTCAACTGTGATTTGAAGGAGGAGGATGAGGAGGTGAAGAATACAACGAAGTCCTCTGGCAAAACCAACACAGAGGGTGAGATTTTGGATATGTGTGTGTGTGTGTGTGTGTGTGTGTGTGTGTGTGTGTGTGTGTGTGTGTGTGTGTGTGTGTGTGTGTGTGTGTGTGTGTGTGTGTGTGAGAGTGAGTGTATATGTGTTTGCTACATATATGACAAAACTTTCCTGCAAACTGCTGCCCTGTGAAGTGAAAAATGAAAAGCCATAAGTGTTTTTCATTTTTGGGACATTTACTCAGTCAGGTTCGTTGTTGTTTGGCTCATGTTCCCTAATAAGTTCTTTAGTTTGTATGTGTGTTCTTTATCATGTGGTCTTTGTGTTGAGTTATTACATCTAAGGATGGTTTCACATTATTTGTGCACTGTGACTCATATTGTCTTTTGTTTTGGTGTACCTCTATGCCCTGTGCACGTAGATATGTGATATCTGAGTTAATGCTGCTTCAAAGTAAAAGACTGAATATTATAGACAGCTAAGGCAGTGTTGATCTTCACAATCAAACCCAGATTGTGAAAATATGATCTGAACTATTAAAAGTTGAACTATTGTAGAAACAGTAAGAGGATGACTTCTGAATTAGAAAAACTCAGATTTGGATTAGGGTTCATTCCTACCGTACGTAGAAATAATCATTAGGTACTTTACTTTTACAACTTCATATAATATATAGCCTGTAATATAATATTCAGCCTGTAAGTTGAAACTAGTTCTACTCTTAAGTGGGTTTTACTCATGAACTTAAGGCAGTAGGGAAACTGAAGTGTTCAAGTTGAACCACCTTGATATTTTTTGCAATGTGGGATAAGTAGAAATGCAGTCTGTTTTTATCTTTATTTTCATCCTCATGTTTAGAGATGAGGCCACGAGAGTGCAAGGATGTGATGGGTGTAAAAAATAAGTATCACAGTTGTTTTGTCATTGTCTTTATAACTGTGTAATCCTTACAAGGTGATGAACCAGATTAAGTCATCCTCAGGCCATATCTTAACTGTAATTGCAGATTAATAAATAATAGAGTACTAGTTTAAAAAAACAACAACAGACTTTTGGTTTATCAGAAACTTTATTGAAAAGCAAAACAGTGATATAAAAAGGAATGCAACTGACTTTGACATTCATTAAGTCAATCCAAACCCATTAACACATTTGGAGCGATGGTGCTCTGTATGTGTTCAAAGAAGAGGAAAAGCTCCATCTCCAATACACATATATAATCCAAAACCAAAACGTATTTTCTATATTTTTACTCATCCTCTGTTTACACAGAAACTTACCAGTCCCACAGCAGTGTTTCCTCTGTCATTTTTTGCAGCTGTGGTGCTGAGGGCCATAACTCTAGTTTTGCCCCATGTCTGTCTCTTTTTGCGTCTAAGTTGAGGTTCTAGTGCTAAAAATTTTAATTTTAATCACAACACAATCAATACTTCTAAAACATCTGGGATACACTTGTTTTATTGTAAGACATTAGTCAAAGCGAATTACAAACTCTATTTAAATTTATAATTTGTCTTACAGCGGTGATTTCCTCACTGTGGTGCCGGCACCACTGCTAAATGAATACAGAGAAAACACTGTCAACAACCTGACAACTCCAGCAACTTATATGTTGAAAAATTAAAAGAATAGATCAAAACAAATATGAAAAGAAAAAAAACAACAACAAAGAAAATGTATTTGTTTTGTTTTGGGATATAAGAAAAAGAATACAAGCAGTAAAACTGGAAAAATGCTACACATGTATTGACATAACTGGAAAATAAAAAAAAAAGAAAAGAAAAGAAAAAAAGTTGCAGACACTTTTAGTCATCAGTATTTCTTACTTCTACCAGTAAACGACTCACTGTGTGCACGGTGGTCCGTTTCGCGATCAGGCCTCTGGATTCAGTTTTTTAATTTCAGTTTGGCGAGTTGGTCGGAGCTGCAAAGTCAGGAGCACACAGACAGTTTAGTTCAACTACATCAGCTTGTCATTTCTCTTTATAAACAGCTACTAGTGGAGGAGGAAGTCCAGAAATAGTTTGACTGCACACCTGTAAAGCTTTCTAAACATTTGTTAGTTTTGTTAATGTTCAAGTTATTATCTATACATATAGTCGTATGCAAAGTCCAATCTTCACACAAATTCAAAGCATTTTGTGTTCAGCACCACGGAGAGATACAATGACATTTTGGAAGCCACTTCAGCTTCAGAGCACCACTGTAGCTCACTGTTGCTCTCCGTGAGCTGAACACAGAATGCTTTGAATTTGTGCGAAAAATGTAGATAATGCTTGGACATTGTTGTAAAGCATGTAACTTACAATAAAAGTTGAATTGAAATGTAAATTAAAGCTTTAATTTATTATGTAGCCAAGCACAATAAGGAAACAGTAGGCTATAGTGCGCACAGGACTGTGTCATTTTTTCTTTTTCTTTTTTTTTTTTTTTTTTTTTTAGGGCGGGAGGGCGGCGGTGGGGGTCCGATCATACAACTTGCATCCCGGCCCGGCCTTGACTTGTTCTGCTACTGGTCAGGGAGCTAGATAAATTAATGATTAAAATTTCGCATTCACTGCAAATCAAGTTGAACAAATAACCTAAATGTGTCTTTCCCACCTCCGTCACGTTCGATCTCATTCTTACCCCAGTTGGTCTTGATCACTTTTGGGTCCAGTTTGGTGACCATGTCCTCCTCGACACCAGAGAGCTGAAACACACAGCTGTACCTCTCCCAGTCTTCAGCTTTGAATGATGAAACGTCCAGGTCAACGCTCTTCTGGAAGGTTCCATCGTGGTTGTGGAGGATCTCTCCGTGGTCCACGTCCTCATGAACCTCCTCTCCGTCTCTCCTCCAGAACAACATGATTTTGTTGGGGTAGAAACCTGAAGCGTGGCAGGTCACTGGAGAGGAGGGAGTCTTCTGGAGGAGAGACACAGAGGGAAGCTCTGGAGAGAGAGAGAGAGAGAGAGAGAGAGAGAGAAAGAGAGAGAGAGAGAGGGAGAGAGAGAGAGAGAGAGAGTAGGAAGGGGCGACAAATAAAGGAAGAGAGAAAATGACAGAAAGGAAGAGAAGGAGTTAAATAGGGAGGAGAAAGGGAAAATAAACAGGAGAGCCAAAGAGAGAGAAGCAGGCAGGAGGAAAAGAGGTAAGGAGACAAAGAAAGAGAGAGAAATAGTTGAGAAACGATCAAAAGGTCAAAACAGATGTGTGTAACCTAAAAAAAAAACACCAACAACACTACAGTTTTATGTACAGTGCATCTCTATATGTTGTTTCATATCCACTGTAATGATACTGCATATTAAAAACAGAAGAGGCATATGAACATAGCTGTGACCATCACATACATCAGGTCAGGTGAGTCTACCTGTTCTCAGCAGAGTGCTCCTCCCATAGTCCACATACTTCTTCAGCCAATCAATACAAATGTTGGACAGGTAGTTCTGTTTTTGTGCCACCAAAGCTCTGTCATTATCCCACTTGTGTTTGGTGATGACAGCCTGTGGTGTTGGAGCGATCCATGTCTTTGTCCTCAGGTCAAAAGCTATAAAGTCTTCTCCATCATAACCAAACTGATAAAAACCATTAGTGTCTCCAGTCTCATCGTCCCATTCACAGCCGTACATCCTCTGGACAATGTGAACACCTGAGAGAGAGTCAGAGACAGAGTCAGAGTCTGCAGTAAACCAGAGTGAGAGCCACACACACATAATAAATCTAGATTTAAAATAAACAAATTATAAAAATAATAATAAATAAATAAATCTAGATGAAGTGTGTGAAGCTACATGTCTGTAACTTTACAACAATTTGCAATGAAAAAACATTTTATCAGCAGAAAGAGAAATGTAAACAAACCTCCAGTTTGGTTGAAGCGTGCCTTTGCGATGTCAATGCTGTCTTTGAAGACCTGCTGGTTACCCAGAGCTATCTGAGTGTTCCTCTCCAGGTACTGAGGATCATCAGCTGTGACCTTCTCCATCCAGTCCTGTTTGCCTTCTGCTCTCTGTGTGTTGCTGTCATAGTGAACAATCTGAACATCATCAACCAAACCAACAACAACAAACTCTGGGAAGTTTGGGACTCCAGATGAAGCCGTGTCAAAATACTTCAGGGAATGACGCCCTGTGGGACAAAGAGGAATGAACAAAAACTCAGGTTTAAGATGAACATTTATAATTGTGAAATGTAATCAACTCCTTAACATGACTGATAATTTCAGTTTCTTTTCTAAGACTGCAGGGCAAAAACAAGCAATCCGTGATAACAACAACAATATCTACAACCAATAATAATATCTACAATGAATGTATGTCTGTAGCGACTATTACCACTGAAAAAAGCTGCTGAGAGGCTAAGTGGGCTCGCAACGGTGACGGTACAAATCCATACTGAAGTGCAGATGCGTTAATACTGTTTATTAATGAAAAACAAAAACAACTGACAAGCAATTGTACTTGATTAACTAAACAACTTGTAACTGATGTGATATGATAATATGTGCCAGTCAGTGTTGGGCAAGCTACCTGGAAAATGCAGTGAGCTAAGCTACCAGTTACTCGACATTAAATGAAGCTTCACTACACTGAAGCTCCCCAAAAGAGAAATGTAGCAAGCGGAGCTACAATACAACGACAAAATGTAGCTTTACTACGTTATTTTTTTATTTTTTTTTTTTTTAAATCGAACCAACTGCATTTTCAGTCATTGCCATCTTAGTGATCAATAAAACTGTCAGTCAAAAAAAAAATTCAGTTCAATAGTCTATGAATCTGTGCTCTCTCTACTTTTGCTGCAACAAACCATGGCAACAGTGAACTGAAGATACTAAAATTGCCCCGTGTGTGTAAATGTCATTGTTTGTCTCTCTGCCTGGCGATGGGCTGTCGACCTGTCCCGGGTGTTCCCCCTGCCTTCCTCCCAATAAACGCTGGGATAGGCTCCAGCAACCCCCGTGACCCTTGTGAGGGTGAGGATAAGCGGTTTGGAGAGTGAGTGAGTGAGAGACTGAGTAGAGGACAATGTGTGAATGACCTTAAAAGTCAATAACTTGGATCAAACCACCGGAGCAAAAGAAGAAACCCTGAAGAGACCCTGCTCCGAACACACACACAGACTTGTGACGTGTGTATGTGTGAAAAAAGAATGTGTGTGCATGGGTAAGAGAGAGGTGTGTGTAACAGAAGGGGAGAGTGTGTGTGTTTCTATGTAAATTTGTCTGTGAAGATTGTGTGTGTAGTGTTAAACTTGAACTTGAACTTGCAGTTCAGAACATAAACTATTATGTAACTTCATCTCAGTTTTGAGACAACAAAGACAATTTTATGTCACGTGTTTTCATGATCGAGGGCAGGCTAGCTTGTGTTGGATTTTAGACTGATTGTCGCGGGGTTCTACTTCAACTTCTTCACAAAAAATGGGAAAACACAGGCGTAGTTGAAAAATATCTGATTGGTGTGGTTTATTTGCCGGCCTCCCAAGGTGCAAACAGTGATATTTACAAAAAGGTGAAAAAAAACAAGCAGAAGGGGAAAAAAAATATTTCTTACAAAATTCAGAAATGACACAAAAAGAGTTCTTCAATAACTCAACGACTTTTTCCCAAAGACACAAATTCCAGCACACAGTCTGGAAGGCTGACCAGATGTTACCTTCTCTGTAACCAAGACAAGACTGACTCATCCAGGGCCAAAGCAGCCCCCTTTAAACCAGTTGCCCCTCCCACTAGGCTCGGTATACACATAAAAAACCCATAATCAGCACATTTTTAACCACAAACACATGTATAGCTTCCAAAACTCCAAATATAAATAGCACAAAAATATTGTGTATTTTCATAAGTGTTCCCCCTTTAACCATCACAAATAATTCACAACAAAACTAACTTTACAAACGGAAAACATAATAACGCAGGTCACATGATCATGAAACCGCGGGACAACAGACTATTTAACGAAGCAGTAGGTTACGCCTCTGTTTGGCCAACCAAACTCAGACAGCGGGAGACAGCCGGATGAATACGCAACGCACTTCCACATGGTAAGTGATACTTGACGGTGTGAATGTATGCTTAAACAAAGGTAGAACTACCAAGTGTGCACCCTTGGCCGCGCTACAGAAACGGAGAAGGAAAGGGGGATGGCTACCGGATATTTTAATTACTTATCATCGGGGAAGATGGGGAAAGTGAGCACGGCTATGAATGGGAGTGTGTGTGTGCGTATGTGTGTGCGTATGCGTGCGCGCACTGCCCACAGTCAGTGACGGAGCCGCTCCGTCACACTGATCCAAACGCATGAGAAAACAGAGACAGGGAGCTTGATAAATTAATGATTAAAACGTCACATTCACTGTTGAACAAATAACCTAAACATGTCTTTCCCACCTCCATAACGTTTGATCTCAGTCCTGCCCCAGTTGGTCTTGATCACGTCTGGGTCCAGTTTGGTGACAATGTCCTCGTTGACACCAGAGAGCTGAAACACACAGCTGTACCTCCCCCAGTCCTCAGGTTTGACTGATGAAACGTCCAGCTCAACGCTCTTCTGGAAGGTTCCATCGTGGTTGTGGAGGATCTCTCCGTGGTCCACGTCCTCATAAAGCTCCTCTCCGTCTCTCATCCAGAACAACATGATTTTGTTGGGGTAGAAACCTGAAGCGTGGCAGGTCACTGGAGAGGAGGGAGTCTTCTGGAGGAGAGACACCGAGGGAAGCTCTGGAGAGTGAGAGAGAGAGAGAGAGAGAGAGAGAGAGAGAGAGAGAGACATTAAACAGGGAGGAGTAAGGGAAAATAAACAGGAGAGACAAAGAGAGAGAAGCAGGCAGGAGGAAGAGAGGTAAAGAAACAAAGAAAGAGAGAAATAGTTGAGAAACGGTCAAAACAGATGTGTGTAACCTAAAAAAACAGCAAGGACACTACAGTTTTGTGTACAGTGTGTCTCTATATGTTGTTTCATATCCAATGTAATGATACTACATATTACAGTTTTTCTCGATTGCTAAAACACAAAAACTGGTTCCTGTAGCACAAAAACCCAAACCTTTTTGTCATTCCCGGAAGCACACACGCATTTCCCATAACCATAAACACAATTCACCTGTTTCCACACGTTTCAATATTCAAAACTCTTTCTGCAAAACCTTACACAAAAGTGGCCAGATAAATCATTCACTGCATTATGTGTTCATTCAGCAAACACATGCTCTCAATATAATTAACTCAAGTTATCATGACCTAAACTCAGAGACCACACCTTTCTCCAAGTGCAAACACTCAGCCTAAAAATTGTTAACACACCAATCAGAATTGTGGGTCAATAAATAGGCCTGGAGGCGTGTTCATGTGCTTTGGAACAGTGGATCAAAACCATGCCGAGGTTGGTGGACAACAAAGAGGAAGAGGAAGAGGATGAAGAGGAATTCTGACAGGGTTAAGGAGCAACGATTCCAATATGTGCAGGTAATTGCTATACAAAACTGAAATGTTACATTATGTAGAGTAAAGGCCCATATTTCATTCCAATACACACAGTACTGTGTTTCAAGTAAAATGTGTGTTTTTGATTCCTGTAGAGAAGCTTTGAGATGGATGCCATGGCTGACCCTCATGAGTACATCTTTATCGATGAAGCAGGCTTCAATCTGACAAAAAGGCGCAAAAGGGGCTGCAACATCATTGGACACCGAGCAATCACACAAGTTCCAGGCCAGAGGGGAGGCAGCATCACCACGTGTGCAGCTATTAGCAACCGTGGCACCTCCACCGCCATGCCATACTGGGTCCACAAGGGGAGATTTCCCACGCTGCCTGGCAAGAGCAGACATAACGTGTGATGTTGACGAAATACTATGGCCTGACCCTGACCTGAGACAAGATCATGCTAATGCTGTTGCCGATGCTGATGCTGATGAACCTGTATATGTGCTGAATATGGAAATACTGTGAATAAAACCTATAGTGGACATTTTGGTGGCAGTGTTTTGAATTAATCCCTCCAGTGTGTAACAAACACTCATGTAGTCTGTGTTTTGACAGCTTGTGTGTGTTGTCTGAGGGTAAAAACTAATTGGGACCCAGAAGTTGGAGGTTTGTACCGTTGGGTGTGAGTTTTTAGAATTGTGTGTGAAGATTTGAGAAAATGGTGAGTTGCTCCAGGAATTGTGTCTAAGCAATTGAGAAAAACTGTAATAACAAAAGAGGCATATGAACATAGTTGTGACCATCACATACTGTACATCAGGTCAGGTGAGTCTACCTGTTCTCAGCAGAGTGCTCCTCCCATAGTCCAAATACTTCTTCAGCCAGTCAATACACTCCTGGGTGAGGTAGTTCTTCCAGCGCTCATTTGTACCTGCCTCTCTCTCCCACTTGTGTTTGGTGATGACAGCCTGTGGTATTGGAGCGATCCATGTCTTTGTCCTCAGGTCAAAAGCTATAAAGTCTTCTCCATCATAACCAAACTGATTAATACCATCAGTGTCTCCAGTCTCATCGTCCCATTCACAGCCGTACATGTTCTGGTAGGTGTGGACACCTGAGAGAGAGACAGAGAGTGAGAAAGAGAGAGGTGTGTGTATAACAAAAAGGGAGAGAGTGTGTTTCTATGTAAATTTGTCTGAGAAGATTGTGTGTGTGTGTGTATGTGTGTGTGTGTGTGTGTGTGTGTGTGTGTGTGTGTGTGTGTGTGTGAGTGAGAGAGAGAGAGAGAGAGAGAGAGAGAGAGAGAGAGAGAGAGAGAGAGAGAGAGAGAGAGAGAGAGAGAGAGAGAGAGAGAGAGAGAGACATAAACATAAACAAACAAACCTCCAGTTTGGCTGAAGAGTTTCTTCAAGGTTTCAATGCTGTCTTTGAAGACCAGCTGGTCACCCAGAAACCTCTGAGTTTCCTTCTCCCAGTACTGAGGATCATCAGCTGTGACCTTCTCCATCCAGTCCTGTTTGGGCTCTGCTCTCTGTGTGTTGCTGTCATAGTGAACAATCTGAACATCATCAACCAAACCAACAACAACAAACTCTGGGAAGTTTGGGACTCCAGATGAAGCCGTGTAGAAATACTTCAGGGAGTGACGCACTGTGGGACAAAGAGGGACGAACAAAAACTCAGGTTTACATTTTAAGATGAACATTTATAATGGTGAAATGTTATCAACTCCTCAACACGACTGATAATTTCAGTTTCTTTTCTAAGACTGCAGGGCAAAAACAAACAATCAGTGATAACAACAAAAACATCTACAACCAATAATAATATCTACAATAAATGTATGTCTGTATCGTAAAAGTTTTCAAAAATTCTGAAATAGGACAGTAATGACTAAGGTGGAGGGAGTTTATACTTTATACTTTATATAAAACTAATTGAAAAAGACTGTCTGTATTATCCAACTAGATATAATAGGGGAGGCTGGGTCATAGAATTGTGGAATGGTGTGAACATTTAAACACAGGGATTCAAGAGCCGTTTAACCATTTATTGAGCACTGGATAACAGGGGGGTAGATGGATGGATGGATGGACGGATGATTTCTATACAAAATAACAAGGTTCAATGCATTGCCACACACAAATTAAAGTCAATTTTAAATAAATATAATGCTTACATTTTAATGCATCCACAATGAAAGGAGAGGCCTGGGCTTTCTTTATCATAACCCTCAGGAGTCTGATTACAAACAAGACAAATCAGCAATAAATAACAAATACTGTTATATAAACTTAAAAACTTGAATTCTTGATCATTATACTCACAGTAATTCACTCTTTTGAGGACAAACAAGGTCTATGTGGCTTCAATTAACCAGGTTTTTGCCCCGATTTACCCAGACTCTGTAAATAATATGAACAACAAATAAAATGGAAGTACAAACTCAGGACCCCTTTAACACAGGAAGAAAACTAGGGTTTAACATCAATTGAAGAACAACGAAATGCACAAACTTACTGTGTGGCAGCAAGGCATGGCTCAAACAAAGGGATCCTAACTGGACACACCTCTCCTTAAATAACCTCCCCTGTCTAACTCCTCCCAGTGCCCAGCCAGGTGAAACAACCCACCCCAAACAGAGAACATCAGCTTGAGATTATTGAACAGCCGCCCCTTTAAATATGCAATATTTGAACTCTAAAATCTCAAGCTAAAACTATCTTAGGGATCGTTGGTGGATGGGTCTGCTACAGGTTTGAGTGTTACTAGTCGAGCAACAGGTCGGACGTATTGTTTACCATTAACCGTAACTTCCACAGTTCGGACTCTACCATCCTTACTCGCCATCACTCGGGTTACTTTACCAACTGGCCACAAACCTCTTGGCATTTGGGGATCCATACACATGACCACTGTTCCTTCCTCCAATTTGGGAGTGTCTTCCTTCCATTTATGACGGGTCTGGAGACTAGGGAGATAATCCCGGATGAAACGAGTCCAAAACAGGTCAATTAACACTTGACTGTGTCGCCAACGTCTTTTACTAAGGAGCTCAGTACCTGCATATACTGCCTGAGGGAGGGAGGCATCCCTCCTACCCATAAGGAGGAGGTTTGGGGTTATGGGATCAGGGTCAGATATATCAGCAGATACATAGCCAATAGGTTTTGAATTTAGTATACCTTCGATTTCAGTCAAAACTGTGACAAGGACCTTGTGAGGGAGCTGCAGGCATCCCCTCACTAAGCAGGTGCACAGCTCCATTATGTACACCCCAAACACATATATATCAGATTAAGATGTGTTGTTTATGCAGTTGTAGTGATTGTGATTGTGGCAGTCTGCTAAAGATGGATCCTATTTAGGGGATTGGTACACACACACACAATTGGGTTATTTTCAGATGTTTTCTTTTGTTATGTTGTGAATTTGGCCCTGATCTCTCTCTCTCTCTGAGGTGGTGCTTGAGATCAACATTCTCATGGAGGCGCGCCCATGAGAGGGTTGCTGATGAGGATCTGGTGTGCGCAATCAGCCTCATTGGAGCAAACCAAGTGAACTGAAGGGAGGGGGGGAGGTTGGGAAGGAGTTATTTTGTTGATTTATTTGTTTAGTTTATTTGTCTATTTGTTTAGTTGGTAAAGATTTAGTAAATCTGTTTGGTGTAACATTTAAATATGTTTATATTGTTTTGTGGGTGAAGGGTGTAAGGACTTTGTATCTGTAAATATTGTATATTGTAATCTTAAATATCACCCCTTTTGATGTTGCCAGTGGTAGGGGATGGGGACTATATATATATGGGGTGTTGGTCCTTGTTTTTTGGCTTGTCTACCCTGGTGTATGTACCTGTTTCCATGCTGCAACGAAGTAAACGACAGAGCTCTGTTGCAATTTGGGTCCTGTGCTTATTCCCGCTGGCTGTACAGCTCAGTAGCCGCTGCCAATCCTGGTGGAGTAAGGGACAGTGTACCATCGAAACCCTACATTTGGTGTCAGAAGTGGGATACGGCGCTGCTGTTCTGAGTGCACACCATACGGAAGTGAACATGGGCCCCAAGCATCATCATAAGGTCGTCAAGATGGGTGAAGCTGCACCAGTGGAGAGCCGGGAGGAGGGTGCTACAGGGGGGCCGCCTGTAGGTTTGCAGTCCGGGGAGGAACCACCGGTGTCAGCAGATATGAACTCTATTTTCAGTATGGTGCAAAGATGTCTTCAGTTCCAGAGTGACCTGAGAGAAAGGTGGGACAGAGAGACTGTAAAACAAGAACAGAGATGGCGGCAGATGCAGGTGCAAGTCAATAACCTCAGAGACGAGGTAGAGACACAGCAGAGAGTTGAACCTCAGCCCCAGCCAGGGCCCTCTTCACAGCGGCCAGCCGAGCCATTCCTTTCATCCCCGGCCAGGAGCGAGCCAGCAGCAAGGGGCTGGGCTCAGACAGCTGTTCCCAAGTTGGAGGAGGGGGATGATATTGAACAGTATTTAACCACCTTTGAGCGCCTGGCAGCAGCTTACCAGTGGCCAGAGGTGGACTGGGCTGTGAGATTGGTGCCATATCTTACTGGCAAAGCCCGTGCAGCGTATGTGGCCATGGCTGCTGATGACACATTGGACTATAAAATGGTGAAAGAGGCCATTTTAACAAAATATGAAATCAATGAAGAAGTGTATCGACAACGGTTCAGAGAGCCTGACATCCAGCCTGGGGAGACCCCGCGGGAGTTCTACAATCGGCTCAGAGACCTGTATCAGAAGTGGATGCAGCCTGAGAAGAAAACCAAGGAGCAGGTTGGTGAGGTTCTCATTCTTGAGCAGTTCTATCGCTCCCTGTCTCCGGAACTCAGAGTGTGGGTCAAAGAGCGCAATCCAACTTCTGCACGAGAGGCAGCTGAGCTGGTGGAGAACTTCCTTGCTGCTAGACGGGGGCCAAAGACCTTCCGGTATGATCTGCAACAGAAGGCCAGTGGCATGCAGGGTAAGTCTGTGGGGCCAGGTGTGGGCGGTGGTCTGGGTCAAGTCGCAGGGTCAGTTAAACATATAGAAAAAAATGTTGCCCCTAGTAAGCCTAAGCCTTCAGGGAAGTTACCTGTGTGTTATTTCTGTGGCCAGGAGGGACATATCAAGCCAGAGTGCCCATCCAGGAAAGCCAAATCCGCCTATTTATGTACTTTGCCACGGCCAAGCCATGCAGAGGTTAAGTGTGAGGGTAAACAGCAGCTGACAGAGGTTAACATTAATGGGAAGCCAGCCCAAGCACTTTTAGACACAGGTAGTGAACAAACATTAGTACACCCCTCAGTGTTAAATGACCAGTGCCTGTTGGGGGGCCCAGGCCTTGATATTTCTTGTGTGCATGGGGATCACCGGACCTATCCAACTGCAGCAGTGTATGTAGAAGTGGCAGGCCAGACCTATCTGTTAACAGTGGGGGTAGTGAGAAATTTAGCCCATCAGGTTATATTGGGTCAGGATATTCCCATTCTGCAGGAGTTAGTCCAGTCATGCAAGCCAGTCTGTGTGGTAACAAGGTCTCAGAAGCAGGCTCAGGAAGTGTGGGAGGGGGACAGTGCAGGGAGCCAGGTTGAGCCAGACAGAGTGAGGCAAGGCCAGCAGCAGGTTTCCCTGAATCCAGTTCCTGTTGAGCCGAACCCTTTTTCAGAGTTGCCCTACTTTGAGTGTGACATGCCTAATCAGAGCTCTGCTAAAGTAAGGAAGAGCAAGCGTCAGAGAAGACAGGAGAAAATGTCAGGCACGGCCAGAGTGGGGTCAGTGGGGTGGCCAGATCTGGAGGGATGTAATGTTGACTTGCCTGGGGATTTCAAGCAGTTGCAGGGACAGGATGAGACCCTACAGGGTGCTTTTGAGCAAGCAGTGTCAGTGGAGGAGGGTCAAGCAGCCGGGGACCCAGATAGGGAAGGTTATCTCCTCAGGGAGGGGTTGCTTTTTCATAAATCTAGAGAGGTTGAGGCAGAGAGGTTAGTTGTGCCCCGGGTTCTCAGGGAGCAGGTGCTGAAGCTAGGCCACAGCATTCCATGGGCGGGACACTTGGGCTTCAGAAAGACCTATGAGAGGATTGCCAGCAGGTTTTACTGGGCAGGTGTTCACAGGGAGGTGCAGGATTACTGCCAGTCTTGTTCAGTGTGTCAGCTGTCAGGAGGCAAAAATGTTCCCAAGTTTCCACTGCAACCACTCCCCATCATAGATGTCCCCTTCAGTAGAATAGCCATGGATATTGTAGGGCCACTAGAGAGAACACAGGCAGGGAACCGGTTCATTCTGGTGGTGTGTGACTACAGCACCCGTTACCCAGAAGCTTTTCCCCTCAGGGATGTCACCGCAAAGCAGATAGCCTATGCACTCCTCCAGTTGTTCTCTAGGGTAGGAATCCCCTCAGAAATACTGACAGACCAGGGAACCAACTTCCTGTCAAATACTCTTAAGCAGGTCTACAGGATGTTAGGCATTAAGAGTATCCGGACCACCCCCTACCACCCCCAGACTGATGGCCTGGTGGAACGGTATAACAGAACTTTGAAAAGCATGCTTAAGAAGTTCATCTCATCCAATGGCAAGGACTGGGACAGGTGGCTGCCTTACCTTCTTTTTGCCTATAGGGAGGTGCCGCAAGTGTCGACTGGGTTCTCACCATTTGAGCTTTTGTACGGCAGGCAGGTGAGGGGCCCCCTTGATGTTCTTCAGGAGGCCTGGGTCAGCCAAAAGGCCGGGAGCTCAAACAATGTGCTCGCCTATGTCCTCCGGATGAGGGAGAAGATGGAGGAGGTAACCAAGATGGTGAGGAAGCGGATGGAGAGAGTGCAGCGTGGCCAGCAAACCTGGTATGACAAGGGTGCCAGGGAGAGGTCCTTTGAACCGGGCCAGCAGGTACTTTTGCTTCTTCCCACAGTGGAGAACAAGTTGCTGGCAAAATGGCAGGGGCCATACTCCATTATCAGGAAGCTTAGCTCCACCACCTATGAGATTGAGATGCCGGAGAGGAGAAACCCGAGGCAGGCATTTCACATCAATCTGCTGAAGGAGTGGAAAACCCGGGAACCTCCACCCAGTCAGCAGTTGTTTGTCCGGGCAGTGAAAGAGGAGGAGGATGCGGAGGGTGAGTTCACACCTACGATTCACTCTACTGCCTCACTTGATCTCTCTCATCTCTCTCTGACCCAGCAGCAGGAGTTGGAGGCCATTATCCCACCAGATCTTTTCCAGGAGAAGCCAGGAACAACAGATCTGGTGAAACATGACATCCATTTGAAGGACAGCACCCCCATCAGGCAGAGAATGTATCGGATTCCGGAGAGGATGGTCCCAGTGCTGATGGAGGAGATTGAGGTCATGCTGGAGCTGGGTGTGATAGAGCCTTCCACCAGTGAGTGGAGCAACCCAGTGGTTCTGGTAATCAAGAAAGATGGAAGCATTCGCTTCTGCATCGACTTCAGAAAGGTAAATGCCCAATCTGACTTTGATGCTTATCCATTACCAAGGCTGGATGATCTCATAGAGCAAGTGGGCCAAGCCAGGTTCATCAGCACACTGGATCTCTGTAAGGGATACTGGCAGGTTCCCCTTACAGAGGCTGCAAAACCTCTCACTGCTTTCAGAACTCCCCAGGGACTGTGGCAGTTCACCAAGATGCCTTTTGGACTCCAGGGGGCTCCAGCCACATTTCAGAGGCTGATGAACAGGGTCCTGTCAGGTATGGGAACATTCTGTGCAGCTTACCTTGATGATATTGTCATCTACAGCAACTCATGGCAGGAACATCTCACCCATCTGAAGGAGGTCCTGCAGAGGATCAAGCAGGCTGGCTTGACAATCAACCCCCGGAAGTGCGCTTTGGCAAGGCAGGAGCTCCAGTATCTTGGGCACATTCTGGGTGGGGGTGTCATCAAGCCAGTGAAGGACAAAGTGGTGGCAGTCAAAGCAAGAGAAAGACCAACCACCAGGAAGCAGGTCAAATCCTTTCTGGGCTTGGTGGGGTGGTATCGACGGTTCATCAGGGATTTCTCTGCCAGAGCTGCACCACTTTCTGATCTCACCAGTACAGCCAAGACCAAGATTGTCTGGGGAGAGGAACAGGAGAGGGCATTCCAGGACCTGAAGGAGGCTCTGTGCCAGGAGCCTGTGCTCCAGAGCCCTAACTTCAGCTTGCCGTTCACTGTCCAGACGGATGCCTCTCACAGGGGAATCGGCGGTGTGCTTCTGCAAGGAGAAGGAGAGGACAAGAAGCCGGTGGCCTACATCAGTAGGAAACTCTTCCCCCGGGAGACCAGATACTCAGCCGTGGAGCTGGAGTGCTTGGCCGTCAAGTGGGCAATTGACTCCTTCAGGTATTATCTGCTCGGAAGAGAGTTCACCCTGGAAACTGACCACAGAGCGCTGCAGTGGTTGGAGTCGATGAAAGACACCAACAGCCGCATCACAAGATGGTTCCTGTCCCTGCAGCCCTACCGGTTCTGCATCCGCCATGTACCAGGGAAGCAGAACACCGTGGCTGACTTTTTGTCTCGCAGCGAGCACCGCGAGCCATCCGAAGGGGAGGGAAATGTGAGGGAGCTGCAGGCATCCCCTCACTAAGCAGGTGCACAGCTCCATTATGTACACCCCAAACACATATATATCAGATTAAGATGTGTTGTTTATGCAGTTGTAGTGATTGTGATTGTGGCAGTCTGCTAAAGATGGATCCTATTTAGGGGATTGGTACACACACACACAATTGGGTTATTTTCAGATGTTTTCTTTTGTTATGTTGTGAATTTGGCCCTGATCTCTCTCTCTCTCTGAGGTGGTGCTTGAGATCAACATTCTCATGGAGGCGCGCCCATGAGAGGGTTGCTGATGAGGATCTGGTGTGCGCAATCAGCCTCATTGGAGCAAACCAAGTGAACTGAAGGGAGGGGGGGAGGTTGGGAAGGAGTTATTTTGTTGATTTATTTGTTTAGTTTATTTGTCTATTTGTTTAGTTGGTAAAGATTTAGTAAATCTGTTTGGTGTAACATTTAAATATGTTTATATTGTTTTGTGGGTGAAGGGTGTAAGGACTTTGTATCTGTAAATATTGTATATTGTAATCTTAAATATCACCCCTTTTGATGTTGCCAGTGGTAGGGGATGGGGACTATATATATATGGGGTGTTGGTCCTTGTTTTTTGGCTTGTCTACCCTGGTGTATGTACCTGTTTCCATGCTGCAACGAAGTAAACGACAGAGCTCTGTTGCAATTTGGGTCCTGTGCTTATTCCCGCTGGCTGTACAGCTCAGTAGCCGCTGCCAATCCTGGTGGAGTAAGGGACAGTGTACCATCGAAACCCTACAGACCTCTTCAGTTACCGTTTGTGCTCCTAAAACTACCTTTAAAGCTGATTTGACTGTTCTCACTTCTCTCTCCCACATCCCACCAAAATGAGGGGCATTAGGTGGATTAAAGCGGAAATTTATTTGCTGTTTTTCCAGATGTTCCTTCAGATGTGGTGTAATGGTGGAGAAGGCTTCTTTAAGCTCCCTTTCTCCCCCTTTAAAGTTAGTACCACAGTCGGACAATAATTCATAAGGCCGCCCCCTGCGGGCGATGAAACGGCGAAGCGACATGAGAAAACTGTCAGTATCAAGACTTGTTAGTAGTTCTATATGGGTGCAATGGGTGGTTAGGCATTTAAACAGAATTCCCCACCTTTTCTCCTGTCTTCTCCCTATTTTGATGTTGAATGGCCCAAAGCAGTCAACGCCTGTTGACCAAAATGGGGGCTTCCATAGACGGAGCCTACAGGGAGGTAGGTCAGCCATTTTAGGGTAGTTAGGTTTCCCACGCCATTTCCTGCACTCACTGCATGCCCACTGGTGCTTTTTAACTGCTTGCCTACCACGTAAGATCCAATAGGTCCGGCGTATGGTTGCAAAAACCTTCTCTGGTCCTGGATGAAGGAGCTGTTCATCGTGGTGTTTAATCAAGAGGCGAGTTATAGGATGGTCAGGATCAAGAACTATAGGGTGGATTACATCAGGATCTAAGGTTTCTATCTGCCTGAGTCTACCACCTACCCTTATCAGGTTTAACACCTCATCAAATTGGGGGGAGAGAGAGAGAAGACGGCTCTGGGGGGAGAGTTCCTTACCAGCCTTTAGGGTTTTAAATTCATCTGGGAAGCTTTCACATTGAGCCTGTGCAAGTAGAAACGTTTCTGCTCTTCCTCGGCTCAGGTTTGAGACGTCGGAACCTGTTAATTCAGCGGATTCCTTCAGTTTCTTGTATGTGGATTCCACTGCATCGTTCCAAGTGTTATAGTGACAGGGCTCAGATAAGACTGGGAGTTGATCAGATTGTGTGAGACCACAGAACAGTGGCTTCCTCAGTTCACAGGAAATCTCCGTGGTGGGAATGGGCATAGCAGGCCATTGTGTAACAGGCAGGTAGAGGAATGCTGGGCCTCTATGCCAGCGATCTTGAGTAATCAGCTCTCGGATATGTTTGCCCCTTGTAATGTCGTCTGCTGGGTTTTGGTTTGAATTTACATATCTCCATTGACTGGCGGAGGTCAGTTCAAGGATTTCTACAATGCGGTTGGCTACAAATACTTTATAACGGCATGATTCTGACTGCAGCCAGTTCAGTACTATTGTAGAGTCGGTCCACAGGATTGTCTGATGGAGAGGGAGCGTTAACTCAGTTTGAACTAGATGAGCAAGTTGGGCTCCTGACAGGGCTGCTGAGAGCTCTAGACGTGGTATAGTTAGAGGTTTTAAGGGTGCCACTCGTGATCTAGCCATTGCAAAGGAGACATGTGTCTGACCGCCATTACCTTCCACCTTCAGATAGGCCACTGAACCGTATGCTCGCTCTGAAGCATCACAGAATATGTGTAGTTCTCTCCTTTTTACTTCAAATGTGACCCCGCTGTGGGTACTCCCGTACCATCTGGGAAATTTGATATGGGTCAATTCTGGGAGCTCACTTTCCCATTGGATCCATGCATGACTTAACTCCCGGGTTTTAATAGGTGTGTCCCATTCCTTGTTACTGACCCAGAACTGTTGGAGCAAGACTTTGGCTCGAGTAGTAAAGGGTGTGATGTACCCCAGTGGGTCATACTGTGAGGCCAAGACCTTGTAAATGTTCCTTAGGGTAAGGGTGGAGTACAGGATGGGTCTATACCTGAAGCCTAAGGAATCTGAGGAGCAGTGCCAGGTTAGTCCAAGAGCGCCCTCTCTTGGGTCAGTTTGATCCTGGTTTAGCCACAGTTCAGCACTATCAGAACGTGCCTCTGATGGAAGGTCCTCCACAACAGATTGAAAATTACTGGCCCATTGTCTAATTTCAAATCCTCCAGTCTTTAGTGCAGCCCTTAACTTTAGCAGGAGTTGTTTGGCTTTATCTGGGCATGAAAGTGACCGAAGACAGTTATCAACGTAGAATGACTGGAGAACAGCTTCCACCACATCCTCATTCTCCTCATTCTGAGCCTGAACATGCCTTTGTACCGCATATATCGCAAAGCATGGGCTACTTGTTGTTCCAAATGGAAGCACTTGCCATTCATATACGTCTGGCTGCTCCTTGCGCTCCATGTTACGCCACAGGAACCTGAGGAGAGGCCTGTCTTCGGGTAGTAGTCTAACCTGATGGAACATAGATTTTATGTCCCCACTTATGGCTACTTCATGCTGTCGGAATCTTAGCAGCACTCCAATAAGGGAGGGACCGAGCGTAGGACCAGGGAGAAGCTGGTTATTTAGTACTTGGCCTTCATAGGGGAAAGAGCAGTTAAAGACAATACGATGTTTGGCATTATGTTCTACAAGATGATGAGGTATGTACCAAGATTCGGGGGATTGAGAAACCTCATCATTACTCAGTTTGGTTATATAACCTGCTTGAACCAGTTTATCTATCTCTTTATTGTATATTACAGCTAACTGTGGTTTCTTTACTAGCTGCCTTTCAGCTCGACGGAGGAGGGGCATCACTGATTCTTTGGGTGCGTTAAGTTTGGGGGCATTTTTCATTCGCAGTAAAGGGGTTGCATAACGTTCTATTCCATTCACCTTTACCCGAATTGTCTTCTTTTCTAGGAGTTCCATAGCCTCTTTATCCTGTTTTGACCGTGTGATCAATTTCTCGTTTCGATAAGGGAGTGTATCAATCTGCCACAGTTTTTCCACATCACGCTTTAACTCAGTGTAAGAGTTGGTTGTCGAGGTGAACAAACACTGGGTTGTGTCCTGCGATCCAGGCAGGGATGTAGGCCCTTGGAGAGCCCAGCCAAGTCGGGTGTTTACAGCTGCCGGTGCCTTTCTTGGACCCAGTCGAACAGGTTCAATTGGGGTTATGAGATGAGGGTTGTCAGTCCCGATGAGGATCTCAGGCTGCACATTTGAGAAAGTTTCTAGGGGTACATCATGTAGGTGGCGGTATCGTTCTCGGAGTCTGTTAATGGGGTAAGACTGCTCTACCAGTGAGAGCCTGTCAGCTGTAAAGGCACCTTCTAGGGTGTATACAGTCTTTGGATTAGATACTGAGGCAATTCTCAAGGTAACAGATTTACCTTGTATGGTCTCTGTCTCTTGTCGTATGGTGCGCAGGTCAAGGATCTCAGCCGCCCCATCTAGGCCAAGTGATTTGGCGGCTGAAGGGAGTAGGATGGTGCGCTCTGAGCCATCGTCTAGAATGGCATAAGTCTCGAGAGTATGGTTTTTATTACTTAATTTGACTTTCACTACTTTAAGTAGCACTTTAGGGGATGCATTTGCATTCAATGCATTCATATATAGGACCTTAGATGCAGCAGCCTGTTTATTTACATCATGGAGGATTCCCAAGTGCTTCCCGTTACATTTAGGACAAGGTTTCTTTAGGCCACAATTTGCTGCCATATGTGACCTTCCACATCTCCAGCATCGCCTTTGCTCTTTAATCCACTTTGCCACCTGGTCTGTACTCAATTCTTTCAATTTCCCACAGTTAACTATGGAATGGTCAGGGCACTGACAGTAAGAACATAAAAATTTAGTTGCAGGTCCAGCCTTGCTTTGAGTTAGCGTACCTCTGGCCAATTTAGGGTTTGCTCCATGTAGTATAGTAGCTGATGAGGAGAATTTTGCTCGGGTATTATATTCTCTTCTGGGGTTCTGAGGAGGGCCTATTTGGAAGTTTGCAACCTGAGCTGCTACTGCTTGACACTCTGCTTCTCCTTGGAGCCATTGGGAGAAATCTATTAAATTATAGTGAGCATTAGGATTCATCATACGTGCATGTCTTGCATAGTTAGCTACACATTCAGCTGGTAATTTACTCAGTAGCCGTTGAACATGAGACGCGCAAGAGAGTTCTGCTGCCCCCTCTTGGCCCAGAGACTGTAACATGCCTACCATTGATCTTACTCGTACTGCAAACTTATGGAAACTATCTGCATTACCAGAGGGAACTTTAGGGAGGCTCAATATGGTCTGGATTTCTCCCAGGGCAAGGTGATGGGGCTGTCCATACTGCTGCTCTAAAGCAGCTAGGGCCATGGTATAGGGTCGAGGGTCATGGGCATAAGAAAGGGCGACATGGCGGGCTGAGTTCAGGTGAAGGTGGTCCAATAATATATGGTATTTGTACATTTCAGGTTCTTCTGGTGGTAGGAGATTGTTTAGAGCCATTTTCAGCATTAGGAACTCATGGGGGTCCTCATGTACAAAATTAGGGAAAGAAGGTCCTTCTATCCGTGGAGCGTATCTTGGTCGTTCATAACACCCAGTCAATTGTGGCCATGCAGGAGCAAGAGGAGGTTGTAATAGGTTTGGCTGAGGAGGTGGCACGGCTGTCTGGGCTGGATAGGCGAGTGGGGGTGGGTGACCCTGATGAGGGAGGTCAGCCTGAAGGGGGATTTGAGGGGTGTAGGATAAGGGTCCGTGAGCTGACTGTGAAGGGGCTGATAATGTTTGAAGTGGAGGTAGATGGCCATGCTGTATCCCCACCGCAGGGGGTTGATTTGAATATCCCAGCATATGTGGCTGACTTGAAGGCACTGAGGACATTGGCCTGGAGGCTAGCTGGGGTAAAGGCACTGAGTTGCACAATGGCTGGGCCAAAGACAGTTGGGCAGTAGCCGCATAGCCAGGAGGCAAGGTAGATGGGGGGAGATGTCCAGACTGAGGTGTATAAACAGGATAGGGGATTGAAGCCATATGCCTGGAAAGTCCATGTGCTGAGTGGTGGGGGTCCAAAACTGGTTGGTTGGAATACAGGTTGGTGAGGGGTAGTTGGCTCGTGGGCTCTGAGGACATTGGCCTAGAAACTGTCTGGGCTAGAGGGGCATTGATGATAGGCAACACTGGGGCTAGAGACGTTTGGGTGGGAATTATGTCAATTAAAGGCATTTGACTGTCAGGTGATAGCACTGGAGGAGCTTGGGGCCCTGGTGGAGGAGCAAGTGGCACTTGGATAACAGGAGAATGGGTTGAAGGTGCTTGGGAAACCACCGGGTGAGTTAAAGGTTCTCGACTGGTAGTTATAAGAGCTGAGGCTGGAGGGGCAGATACTGGGATTAAATTCTCTCCTCTGCTATTAACAGAATTATCTATGGTGCACAAAGGGTTGTGGACATATGAGCGACTGTCATGTCTTGGACTTGTTTGTACCGACTGAGAAATTCTACCATCAGCTGCTACCTGTAGGGCCGTAAGTGTGGGCTCTGAATAAGCTTTCATAAACTGGGAGCTTTTACCTTGAACAAAACTCTTGGGCTTTTCAACACAATCTCTTTGATACAATTCATCATCACTTTGTTCATCAAATTCATCATCATTTTGTTCATACTCATCAAGTCTATTTCTTAGAGTCTCAACCATGGTTCTCAATTGTGACATTTCTTGCCTCAGCAGAACAGTTTCTGTAGATGAAGAATCCGCTGCTCCATCTTGAATGAGGGCCTGGTTGTACAATTCTGTGTGGTAGTCTTGAAGGTAACCAGGTGGCCTCCTCTCACGCTGCGGTCTCCCACCAGTGGCCTCTTCTGTACTCTGTGGTTCGGCTCTTGAATCCATATCCAATCTAACAATTCGATCCGGCTCGAAGGACCATGAAAAAGACTGTCTGTATTATCCAACTAGATATAATAGGGGAGGCTGGGTCATAGAATTGTGGAATGGTGTGAACATTTAAACACAGGGATTCAAGAGCCGTTTAACCATTTATTGAGCACTGGATAACAGGGGGGTAGATGGATGGATGGATGGACGGATGATTTCTATACAAAATAACAAGGTTCAATGCATTGCCACACACAAATTAAAGTCAATTTTAAATAAATATAATGCTTACATTTTAATGCATCCACAATGAAAGGAGAGGCCTGGGCTTTCTTTATCATAACCCTCAGGAGTCTGATTACAAACAAGACAAATCAGCAATAAATAACAAATACTGTTATATAAACTTAAAAACTTGAATTCTTGATCATTATACTCACAGTAATTCACTCTTTTGAGGACAAACAAGGTCTATGTGGCTTCAATTAACCAGGTTTTTGCCCCGATTTACCCAGACTCTGTAAATAATATGAACAACAAATAAAATGGAAGTACAAACTCAGGACCCCTTTAACACAGGAAGAAAACTAGGGTTTAACATCAATTGAAGAACAACGAAATGCACAAACTTACTGTGTGGCAGCAAGGCATGGCTCAAACAAAGGGATCCTAACTGGACACACCTCTCCTTAAATAACCTCCCCTGTCTAACTCCTCCCAGTGCCCAGCCAGGTGAAACAACCCACCCCAAACAGAGAACATCAGCTTGAGATTATTGAACACTAATGTTATGAAATCCATGACTTATTTCAAAAACACAGCTGATTCTGTACTAAACAACAGTAATATTTTCTTGGTGTTACAAAATTCTTCAAAAATAACTCATAATGTGCTTTAATGTCTTTTCATGTAGTTCTTTCTAACCCCTGGATATCTCAATATAAAGTGAAAGTCTTCAAATCCAGTTTGCTGCTAAGTAATTCATGACATAATTAATTTACAGATAACTCCCTAATGACTTAGCAAATACAATAATTAGTAGTTCACTAATTCCTTGGTAAAATAATGATGATAATTATAATAATTTTAGTTAAATTTTTTTAGTAGGAGGGATGTTTGGTCTCAGTTTTCAGTGATCATCACAACAGTGAACAGCGCCCTCAGGCGGCTGTGTCTGGTATAGTTAATCAAATAGAGGGTTGCTGTAGACGGGCTGTTAGAGGACACACTACCTGGTGTAGTAAAATATTCCAGGAACGTGGGTGATGTGAAAGCGCAGTGTGACAGTCCTTTAATTAAAGAATCAACAGGATGCAGTGGATAGGCCTGATATAAATTCATCTACATTACCCTGATTATGCATTACCTTAACCCTTAATTTGGCAATTTTGTCGGGGCGATTACAACACAGAGTACTTTTTGACGATTTATCCAAAACTGAACGTAACAGACAGATGTGAAAATCTCCAAACGCTGTTTCAATCTGATATCAGCCTACGCAGTAACTAAATCAAACTCTAGTTGTAACGGGCTATGGGCCCACATGTAACACAGGAAATATATTTAAAATATATTTATTACCTGGAGATGCAACATGACAGAAGAGGAGCAACAAAATAAACTCCTTCATTTTGATTTTATTTTTTTTTTTTTAGAAATGCAGTCCAAAAGAGTGAATAAATCGCCTGGTTGATGAGACTTTCCGACCCTCTGAACGGAGGATATTTTTTTGATCTGTGGGAAAAGTCGAAACAGGGATGTGCCATTATAGCCAATAGAAATCCAGAAAAGGCTGCTACGACGTGAATTACTATGGTGGGATAGAAACTGGGGTAGAAAAGCTGTATCCAGGCTACACACTTACAAAAAGATTTGTCTCTAGGCGAGTAAAGACATGTAGAAGTGACTTATAATCCAAAGAATGATCATACATCTTACAGTGTAGAGAAGCTGAGTAGGAGAGCAAGGGAGAGATGAAGAAAAGATTTTTTTGAGCAGCTTCTGTCAATGATTAAAATGACTGATTTATTATCAGTTGTTTGTTCATTGCAGGTTTGATCCATTTCAAAGGTGAAATCTGTGACTGCTCATTTGATTTAGCTGAAACTGGAAGCTGAGATCATTTATCACAAGTTTCTTTCACAGAGGAAAATGACTTGTTTTCCAGTGGCTTTAGTATGTGTGTCTGTGTGTGGGTGCACATTTGTATTATTAATATTAACTTATTTATGAAATTCCATTCAATTCAAGGAAAACATTTCAGATAAAATCACAAGAGATTTAGAACTGTAACTGTTGTGAATTTGTCATATATTAAGACTGAAATCAAGAAATCAAAACTTGATTTGATTGAAACACGGATTGATTGAGCATTTTTATTTTGAATATGAAATAACAGAACAGCAAAAGAGTTTAAGATAAACATAAAAAGAACATATTTTTAAAGGAGTGAAAAGTATAACTTATGTACTCCCACCCTTTTTCACAATTACTCAGTTAATGCACACCCACAACATATACATAATCCAAATCCACGTACGTACACATAGCATAAATACACTTTTTTTTTTTTTTTTTTTTTTAGGTATGCGTCTTTATACACATAATAATAATACCCCCCCCCCCCCCCCCCCCCACACACACACACACACACACATATATGCATGCATGCAAAAGCACCAAAAACAAAGAAAATGAAAGAAAACAGAGCAAAAATACTTACACATGTAGTAATATGAACAAAACCCATAAAAAATACAAAAATATAAATAACATTATTCATTAACCTCATACCTCATGGAGATTCTTTCCTTATATCTTGTTTTAAACTGGTTAATATTTTGACATTGCTGTAAGTCCACACCAAGACTGTTCTGTAGCTTCACCTCACAAACTGATATACAAAAACCTTTCCTAGTTGTGTGAATACTAAACATTAAAAAAGCTTTGTCACAACTTAGTCAAAGCTGTTGGTATGTAACATAACAAAAACACTTTTCCCCATCAGAATGAGCAGAATCATCCTTTATACAGGCATAGCTACATAAGTGCACACAGTTTTTCAGTTAACTGTGTTGTGATCTGCAGGAGGAAGGGTTGAGGGGCCTCTCATTCACTTGTCCTGTCTGAATATTTCCACATAGGTCAGGAATTCATCCTTTTTTTTTTTTTTTTTTTTTTTTTTACCAAATTTGTCAGATTCTTCTAAATTAAATGGCAATTTCCCTATATATACTATTGTTACTGCCTTTTCTCCTTGAGCATACATGACAGGGCAACACTGACAGTGCCTCTTCAAAATGTAAATGAACAGATGATGAACGGAGGGAAAGGCAGTAAATGATACATGAAAAGACACTGCCAAGGTTATGGCACATGCACTGCAAAAAATAACACCCCTCATTTGTTATTTCCACTTGTTTGTTACCTTTAACTTAATGTACCATGATTCATTTTGAATATCAAACTCAGCTGTTTAAGTTTTCCCATTTTGAACTTAATTCATTGTCTGGATTGTGTGAGAATTTTAAACGTTCATTCAACTCAATCTTGGCATAGTGGTGAAGGTTCCCAGCATGTTTTTGGGACATTACCTCAGCCAGGTTTGTTGCTGTTTGGCTCATGTTCCCTATTAAGTTCTTTAGTTTGTATGTGTGTTGTTTATCATGTAAGAGATTTTTGCAAATTTATCAAAATGAAAAAACTGAAATATCATATTGACATAAGTATTCAGACCCTTTGCGACATCACTTGAAATTTAGCTCAGGTGCCTCCCATTTCTCTTGATGGTTGCTGAGATGTTTCTACAAATTGATTAGAGTCCACCTGTGGTAAATGAAATTGATTGGACATGGTTTGGAAAGGCACACACCTCTCTATAGAAGGCCTCACAGCTGACAATGCATGTCAGAGCAAAAACCAAGCCATGAGGTCAAAGGAACTGCCTGCAGAGCTCAGAGACAGGATTGTTGCAAGGCACAGATCTGGGGAAGGCTATGGAAAATTTTCTGCTGCACCGAAGGTTCCCAAAAGCACAGTAGCCTCCATAATTTTCAATGGAAGAAGTCTGGCACAGCCAGGACTCTTCCAAAAGCTTGGCCAAACTGAGCAATTGTGGGAGAAGGGCCTTAGTAAGAAGAAGTGCTTCAAAGTAAAAGATAGTAGGGAGTTTAAGCAAAGGCGGATTGTGCGGCAGCTACTGCAACCGGAAATGGATCTCACCCGACGGTCTTGCCGTAGCTGTCAAATCCACAGTAGTCATTAAGCAAACTGCCGCGGCAGCGTTTTCCTCAGCGTCAACGCTGTGCAGTTTTATTAATTAAAAGTGTTACATTCATAGTGTGTGCTTTCAAGTTTTTTTGCTATTCAAATGTATTGTCATTATGCCAAGTGCAGGTAGAGAGCAAAACGGAAAGATGTGTGCATTTCGGACAATAATTTAAAGATTTAATTAATAATAATAATATATTACTAATAATAATTAATTATTGACAATTAAGCACACATCTGATCGGAGTGTGAAGGGATAGTTCAGTGCGTGACCTGCATGCCGTGCAAGAACACATTTAATTTCAGAAATAGGAGGAAAGCTATTTAACTGAAAGGCCTATATCACGCGTTGTAGCGACTACGTGAGAATGATCTTTTCGCCGTTGTAGATCAGGCTACCACAGCAGACAACGCCGGCACGACGGCTGAAGTCTCGATCAGCAGAGCGCAGATCCATTTCTGTTTGCCGTAGCCGCCGCACAATCCACCGTTGCTTAAACTCCCTATAAACAGCTAAGGCAGTGTTGATCTTCACAATCAAACCCAGATTGTGAAAATATTATCTGAGCTATTAAAAGTCGAACTATTGTAGAAACAGTAGAAGGATGATTTCAGAATCAGAAAAAAAACATTATTTTTGACTTGCCAAACTCAGATTGGGATTAGGGTGCATTCCTACCATATTTTAACATCAGGGAGTGAAGTTAAGAAATAATCATTAGTTACTTCAGTTTTACAACTTTGAATATTGCATTGAAAGAATGGAGTCTGAACAGCTGCATCAACATTTTCCACTTGAGCTTGTAAGCTGAAACTAATTCTAATCTTAAGTGGGTTTTATTCATGATCTTCAGGCAGCAGGGAAACTTAAGTGTTCAAGTTGAACCACCTTGATATTTTTTGCAGTGTAGAATAAGTAGAAATTCAGTCTGTCTTTTAGTTTTTGGTTGCAACCTTTAACCATCTCAGCTTTGTGTCAGGCCTGTCTGACACGAAAGGCAGTCTGGTGAATATCATTAAACTGTCTTCACAAGACTTTATTTTCATTCTCATGCTGAGAGATGAGACCACTAGAGTGCAAGGACGTGATGGGTGTAAAAAATAAGAATCACAGTTGTTTTGTCATTGTCTTTATAACTGTGTAGTCCTTACAAGCTGATGAACCAGATTAAGTCATCCTCAGGCCATATCTTAACTGTAAGTACAGATGAATAGATAATAGAATACTAGTTTAAAAAAACAGACTTTTGGTTTATCAGAAACTTTATTGAAAAGCAAAACAGTGATATAAAAAGGAACGCAACTGACTTTGACATTCATTAAGTCAATCCAAACCCATTAACACATTTGGAGCGATGGTGCTCTGCATGTGTTCAAAGAGGAAAGGCCCATCTCCATAAATACATATATATATAATCTAAAACCAAAACATATTTTCAACATTTTTACTCATTCTCTATTTACACAGAAACTTACAAAGTCCCACAGCAGTGTTTCCTCTGTCATTTTTTGCAGCTGTGGTGCTGAGGGCGATACCTCTAGTTTTATCCCATGTCTGTCTCTGTTTGGGTCTAAGTTGAGGTTCTAGTGCTAAAAATGTTTATTTTAATCACAACACAATCAATACTTCTAAACCATCTGGGATACACTCGTTTTATTGTAAGACATTAGTCTAAGCGAATTACAAACTCTATTTAAATTTATCATTTGTCTTACAGCGGTGATTTCCTCACTGTGGTGGCGGCACTGCTGCTAAATGAATACAGAGGAAATACTGTCAACAACCCGACAACTCCAGCCACTTACATGCTGAAAAGTTAAAATAATTCATCAAAACAAATATAAAATAAGAAAAAACAAAATATCAAAAGTTTGTTTTGTTTGGGATATAAGAAAAAGTTTTCAAGCAGTAACACTGGAAAAATGCTACACATATAATATTTCCATAACTGGAAAATCAATCACTGATGTTCTTGTGAGCGAAGAAATTCCAGCATCGAGTAACTTCAAGAACATTTCAGATAAAATCACAGGAGATTTAGAACTGTAACTGCTGTGAATTTGTCATATATTAAGCCTCAAAGCAACAAATCAAAACTTAGTCAAAGCTCTAATTTTTTGGCTCAGTGAAGTATAATCCTTTCATGAGGGGCAAGCAATTTCCCTCTGCACTTTGTTGGCCAAGCGCCTCATTCTACAACAGTGGAAAGCAGAGGCCAGCCCCCAATTCCACCAGTGGCTTAAGGAATTAGGTAATGTTTTGCATATGGGAAGACTCTGATACAAGATGAAGCGTAGGGTGGTGTGTTTTATGTTATGTTATGTTGGTTAAATGAAAAACCTGAAGGATGATACAAGCCTGTATTTTCTTCTGTATAAATCCTATTGTTCCTTCAATAAAAATATTAAAAATAAAAAAAATATTAAAAATAAAAGCTCTAATAAAATAAAATAAAAAAAACACCATTTTCCCATCAGAATAAGCAGAATCATCCTTTATACGGCTAAAGCAGAATAAGTACACCAAGTTTTTCAGATAACTGTGTTGTGATCTGCAGGAGGAAGGGTCGAAGTTCCTCTCATTCTCTTGTCCTGTCTGAATATTTTCCAGACACGCCAGAGACACGAGTTTTGTTTTTTGTTTTCTGGTTGTGTTTTTTTTTTTTTTTTTTTTTTTTTTTTTTTGGGAAAAATGATTTTCTGTACAAATTTGTCTTTATAATCCAAAAAGTAATTTAACTATTCATGATGTTGTTACTACTTTTTTATATGTGCACTTGACTCTGTAACTCCCTGGCCTTGTTTTTGATTTATGATATAAATAATTAGTAATGCATTTCTTCCCAGTTCTTACACAAAAGGACACTGACAGTGCCTCTGCAGTCTTCAACAATCTCCAGTGCAGAATTTATCTAAGAACCTAAAAAGACAGAAAATAACCAAATGAAACAACGCACAAAACACTTCAACATACATATTTTAAAAGTTCACTGGACGTTTACTTACTGTGCATTACAAATTGTTGCACAAACTTTCTGTTATCATTTTTTTTAACAGATGTACATGTCACCTTTTTACAGCTACAAAGTGAACATCAAGTGACTTTATCAGTGAACTGAGAAAGTAAAAAAAAAAATTATAGCTGCTGTGCAGTGATGGGTCGGGTCCGGGCAGTTTTAAGCAATTCTAAGCAACAAGCAGAAGAATATGAACTTAAACTGAACTGATTGACACACCTGGTAAGAAAAGGGCAGGACAAAGGCCTGGAGGGGACAGATGATTGGCCAAGACACAACAAAGACATGAAACACGGGGGCCGGGCTAATGAGACAATGCAGGGCAGGTGTGAGGACAAACAAGCTGACAAGACTATGGAGGAACAATAGGGACAAAATGAACACAGCAGACTAAAATATAATAAACATTATAACTGCTGTGCAGCAATGGTTAGGGCCAGGCAAGTTTAGGCAATTCTGAGCAACAAGAAGAGAATAGGAAGATGGAAAAAAAGGTGGCATTCTTATGTGCATTTTGTAACAGTTGAGGCTTGAACTCACAGTTTCTGGCATAAAGGACAACACTCTATCTCACTGAGCTAATTGGCAAGTGTCAGTTCACGTGAGGCTTCACAAATTGACTAAGACAGTCACATGACAGCAGCTGCCTATGCATGGAAAGGCTGATTTCAAACGACTGTAAAATAAATAAATAAGTCATGAAGACAAAAATCTGACAATGATGATCTGGCATGGGATTGGACCTTTGAGCAAAGTTTGGTGAATTTTCGCACGTGGGAATGTTGCACAAGCTGAAGCTTGAACTCACAATCTTTGACACTGAGGCCTGGCCTCTATCTCACTGAGCTAAAACTTCACATGTAGCTTCACAAACTGACTGAGCCAATCACTGACCTGCAGGACAGCAGGCAGCCATGCATGGAAAGGCAAATTTTAAACAGGCATCAAAAATTCAGTTATTAAGAGAAAAATCTGAAAATACACATATTGCATCTAGACAGCATGGAGATGTTGATCATTTGTTTTTAACAATGATTGATTTGCTCCATAAGTGAAAAACTGATGTTTAAAAATGCCATTTTTGCATTGACTCCAATTGTTCACATGAGAGCAAAATTCAAAATGCTGTCAAAAATTCAGTTTTTGAGATACACATTTGAAATTCGCCACACATCATCTACCATGACTCTAGAATTTTGTCCATTTTTTTCATGAACATTGAAGATTTATTTAGCAAGAATTTGCGGGTATATGTTTACAGTACCATTTACAGTCTCATCACTCTGTTTTTTGAAAAAAACAGAGTGATGGACTTCATAATTTGCAATAGGTTTGAGTGCACAAAAGTTTCTTCAGTATTGGGGCTACAGTTTGATGAAAGTTGTGAAGTTGTAGCACATATGGTTGATTTGTTATGAATTTTCAAAGTTTTGAACTTTAGAGGCTTGCTATAGCGCCACCATCAGGACTACTGACTTGAGTTTGCAGCTGAGGTAATCTGGCATGGGACTGGACCTTTGTGCAAAGTTTGGTGATTTTTCACCCATGGGAAGTATGATTTCCTCGGAAGAAGAAAGAAAGAAAAAGAAGAAGAAAGAACACGTAGGAATACAATAGTGTCCTGGCAGCATAGGCTGCCCAGACCCTAAAAAAACCTAAGATTTTTTGCAGACAATTTTGGTCATCAGTATTTGTTCCTTCTGCCAGTAAATGACTCACTGTGTGCACGATGATCTGTTTGGTGATCAGGCTCAGGCCTTGGTTCCAGAAGTTCAGTTTTGGAGTTGGCCAGAGCTGCAAAGTCGGAAACACAGTTAGTTTAGTTCAACTACATCAACCTTTCACTGATTTTTATAAACTACCAGTGGAGGATGAAGTCCAGAAATTGTTTGTCAGCTTTCAAAACATGTTAGTTTTGTGAATGTTCAAGTTATTATCTATACATAGAGCAGTGTGCAAAGTCAAATCTGCTGAGTATCAAGTAAAAGTGAGTTCTACTTACAAGATAGAGGGGATTCGGCTGAAATAAAGAAGAGAGGCAAATTACTCCAGCTGTCAAAGTTATAAAAGCCACAATATATTTTCTCCTAAAAAATGTTCTCCTCCTCTCTTACTCACTCAGTTGCTCTCAACTTTCTGTTTGGCTCTTATTATTTTCTCTTGCACTTCTCTCTTGCATGAACACGATAATGATTGTTGGGGTGCTGTGGCTCTTGGCCTTACAGTCCTTAGTGCGAATTACAAACTCTGTTTTAATTTATCATTTGTCTTACAGCAGTGATTTCCTCACTGTGGTGGCAGCTGCGCTGCTAATTGAATACAGAGAAAACACTGTCAGCAACCCTACAACTCCAGCCACTTGAATGCTGAAAAATTAAAATAATAGATCAAAACAAATATAAAACAAGAAAAAAAAATCTTCATTAAACAAAATATCAAAAGTTTGTTTTATTTTGGGATGTGAGAAAAAGAATTCAAGCTGTAAAACCTGATAAACACTAGCAGAATATTTACATAACTGGAAAATCAATCACTGATGTTCTTGTGAGCAAAGAAATTCCAGCATCAAGTAACTTCAAGAAAAACATTTCAGATAAAATCACAAGAGATTTAGAACTGTCACGTCTTTGAATTTGTCAAATATTAAGCCTCAAACCAATAAATCAAAATTTAGTCAAAGCTATAACATAATAAAAACACCATTTCCCCATCAGAATAAGCAGAATTATCCTTTATACGGCCAAAGCAGAATAAGTACACCAAGTTTTTCAGATAACTGTGTTGTGATCTGCAGGAGGAAGGGTCGAGGTTCCTCTCATTCTCTTGTCCTGTCTGAATATTTTCTTCAATATACATATTTTAAAAGTTCACTGGACATTGTTTACTTACTGTTCATTACAAATTTTCACACAAACTTTCTGTTATCAATTTTTTTTAACAGATGTACATGTCACCTTTGTAAAGTCATGAACCTCTGATTTTGTAATTAAATCTGATGTTAATGTTTGGTTTCTTTTTCCCACTGATAATTTCCCTCACCGTCATTAGTTTTGGATGAAGATTCATTTTACAGCTACAAAGTGAACATCAAGTGACTTCATCAGTGAGGTGAAAAAGTAAAAAAAAAAAATTGCAGACACTTTAAGTCTCATCAGTATTTGTTCCTTCTACCAGTAAATGACTCACTGTGTGCACGATGATCTGTTTGGTGATCAGGCTCAGGACTCGGTTTCAGAAGTTCAGTTTCGGAGTTGGCCAGAGCTGCAAAGTCAGAAACACAGTTAGTTTAGTTCAACTACATCAACCTTTAACTGATTTTTATAAACTACTAGTGGAGGAGGAAGTCCAGAAATTGTTTGTCTGCACATCTATAAAGCTTTCTAAACATGTTAGTTTTGTGAATGTTCAAGTTATTATCTATACATATAGCAGTGTGCAAAATCAAATCTGCTGAGCATCAAGTAAAAGTGAGTTCTACTTACAAGGTGTAGGGGGTTTGGCTGAAATAAAGAAGAGAGGCTAATTATTCCAGTTGTCACAGTAATAAATGCCAGGTATTTTCTCCTACAAATTTTTCTCCTCCTCTTTTACTCACTCAGTTGCTCTGAACTTTCTGTTTGGCTCTTATCATTTTCTCTTGCACTTCTCTCTTACATGAACATGATAATGGTTGTCCTGCTGCTGCGGCTCTTGGCCTTACAGTCCTTAGTGCTTGCTGCTCATACACTACTCACAAAAAGTTAGGGATATTCGGCTTTCGGGTGAAATTTCAGGATGAACCTAAAATGCATTATAACCTTTACAGGTGAACTTAATGTGACCTTCTGTAAACTTTTGAATGCACATGTCCAGCTGTTCAATGTTTCAGTACTTTTTGCACAAGTTGCTGTTCTCTAACAAGGAGTTTAACGGCAAAATTCACATCAGGTGTTTGATGCTCCAGCTCATCGAGGTCGTATCATTAGGGAACGGCTGCTGGAGACTGGGGTACCTCAAATGGAGTGGCCTGCACTTTCTCAGACCTGCATCCCATAGAAAACCTATGGGATCAGCTGAGTCGCCGTGTAGAGGCTCGGAGCTCTGTACCCCAGAACGTCAATGTCCTGAGGGCCGCCCTTCAAGAAGAGTGGGATGCCATGCCTCAGCAGACAATAAGTCGACTTGTGAACAGCATGAGACGTCGTTGTCAAGCTGTAATTGATGCTCAAGGGCACATGACAAGTTATTGACACTGACATTTTTTGCTGTGGTATATCCACCACTGTTGTTGGCTTCTGTTTCAAGAAATTGTTTGAGATGAGGAAATCACCAGTGTATGCTTCTACTTAAATGCCCTACTTTCATGATATAATATCACTGTAGTGTGAACTTTTTATATTTTCCATAAATTTCACCCAAAAGCCAAATATCCCTAACTTTTTGTGAGTAGTGTATTTGTGAGCAAAGATTTTAGCTTTGTTCTCCTCTTGCTCCAATCCAGAAAAGACCATGAATTCAAAGTTTAGAAGGTAAATGCCAAAAAATGACATGGGTAAATACTTTTGAGTTCCTCTCTTTGTTTCTTCTTGTACACTGCGAATCCGATGCCAGCAATGAGGAGCACAGCAATAACAGCCACCACAGCAACGATGGGGATGGTCAGGTCACTGGGCTTCTCTGTTGAGCCAAAAATAAACAAGTAAATCAATGAGTCATTTAAAGAAATCAGAGCCTGTATAAAGTCACTTAGAGCAGGAATCTGTCCGTCCATCCATCCATTACATCCAATCATCTAGTTATTAAATATTTCCAAATATTCATTAACACAGTCCTGTGGTCAATACTGCTAACCTTTATTACTTTGCCTCTGATGCTGAGTAATCTGCAGGATGTTTTCAAGTTCAGCGCTACATTATAAGACCTTTTCACTGCTTCTTGGAACTTAACGTTTGGAACGTAACGTTTTAATGATCAACATAAAGAATCAAAACCAGCCTGCTTCCAAATGAATATTGCTAAAGGACGGTCTGAAACTACACATGAGCAGTACAAGAACAGCAGTAAATTAATTACGTTTTCTTGTGTGTAAATATCCTGTTATTGCCTGGTGAAAAAAAATAAGTAAGACATTTTAATATTTTTGAGGGCCTTAAGATAAAATGTTTTAAGATGTTAAGATGTCAAATTCTGTGATCAGTGACCCGGAATGAGATATATGCACTGGTTTAATGGTGACCTCAGTTGACTCTGTTTTTTCTTAAACAAGGTTTTATGATTGAGGGCAGGTTAGCTTTTGGATTGGATTTCAGACTGATCTCAATGCATGAGAAAACAGAGACAGGAAGCTAGATAAGTTATTGATTAAAACTTCCCATTAAATAAAATATCAGGATAAATAAAATAAACCCTACTGAACAGGACAAACAAAAACAACAAAACAGAAACAGACCAGCAGAGCAAAAGCAAAACACATTCACTGCAAATCAAGTTGAACAAATTAACCAAATGTGTCTTTCCCACCTCCATCACATTCGATCTCAGTCTTACCCCAGTTGGTCTTGATCACTTTTGGGTCCAGTTTGGTGACAATGTCCTCCTTGACACCAGAGAGCTGAAACACACAGCTGTAATTCCCCCAGTCTTCAGGTTTGACTGATGAAACGTGCAGGTCAACGCTCTTCTGGAAGGTTCCATCGTGGTTGTGGAGGATCTCTCCGTGGTCCACATCCTCATGAAGCTCCTCTCCGTCTCTCATCCAGAACAACATGATTTTGTTGGGGTAGAAACCTGAAGCGTGGCAGGTCACTGGAGAGGAGGGAGTCTTCTGGAGGAGAGACACCGAGGGAAGCTCTGGAGAGAGAGAAAGAGAGAGAGAGAGAGAGAGAGAGAAAGAAGGAGAGAGTGTGAAAGAAAGGGAGTAGGAAAGGGTGACAAATAAAGGAGGAGAGAAAATGATAGAAAGGAAGAGAGAGTTAAATAGGGAGAAAAGGAATAAAGTAAACAGGAGAGATAAAGAGAGAGAAGCAGGCAGGAGGAAGAGAGGTAAGAAAACCAAGAAAGACAGAGAAATAGTTGAGAAACAGAGAAACAGAAAGATCAAAACAGATGTGTGTAATCTAGATTTTAAAAAACAGCAACAAAACTACAGTTTCATGTACAGTGCATCTCTATATGTTGTTTCATATTCACTGTGATGATACTGCATGTTAGTTTTTTCTCGATTGCTTACACACTAAGAACAGCTTAAACCAATGTGACAAAACTTTAACTCACTGTAACTAGCTCCTATTTTATTCCACACTGTTGTCTTTTATTGTTTTATTTGCATCTTTTGTTTTATTTCAAATTTTATTTCAATTTTTAGCCTTTTCTTTTTAATTCCACCCTGTGCTGTTTTATTCTTTTTAATGTTTTATTTAATGTGTTTTCAAATGTTCTTCTTTTTATTGTGAAGCACTTTGAGCTGCTTTTCTTGTATGAAAGGTGCTATATAAATAAAGTTTTATTATTATTATTATTATTATTATTATTATTATTATTATTAACTAAAACTTAAACACAATGTGGCCATACCTTTGACACATGTGCTGCTTTGAACTGTGTTTGCAATTCTGCAACACACTTCCTCCTGAATACCAGACACTATTTCATACAGAAGACACCTTCCTCAACAATGAAATCATGTGGTTACCATTGGGAAAACACTTATGTTCAAAATATAAAACACATCAGGTAATTAGAAAACCTGAGACACATACATGAAAGCACTTACTTAGAAAACTGAACACCAATCACTCAGGGCCTAAGCTCTACAAACAGGCCCCAGGCCAGCCATGTTGAGTACTTTGTAAGCATGGAGGCGGTGAGAGAAAGAGGCAGAGGAAGACATCGTCTGCGATGTGGATGAGATTTTGTGGCCGGACGGTGACAGACGACAAGATCCGCAGCTCCCCCAGCCCCCAGCATAACAGAATTTTCTGCTACTTACTGTGCATAGTTTGATTTTGTTGTATTGTTGTTTTTTTTTTTTTTTTTTTTTTTTTTGCTTTATATACTATGTTTTATATTGTTTGCTATTGTTTTATGTTTGCTTTACTGTATTGTAAAGTGCAGTATACTATATACTCAGTATACAGTATACTTTACTGTATACTGTATATAGTTTTGAGTTGACACCTTTCTTATTTATTTTTATTTTTTGGTTATTTTGGAAACAGTTGTTACTGTGAAAAAGGTGCTTGATTTCTATTTTGAGCTTTGCAGAATTCTTTTTGAAGAAATAAATGAAAAGCAGTAAAAAATGCAATGTTTTGTGTTAAGTATGTTATTGTGTTGCTGCTGATGTGGAAGTGTGTTCAAGTGATGGAAATGTGTATTCTTTTGTCATCAGAGTTACATTTTGACAAAGGATTTTGAAGTTTTGATGACTGAGTTTCAGTTTGCCATAAATGTGATTGGTTTATTTCCAGGTGTTGTGTCTTATTTGCTTGTGTTTAGAGTTGTGGCACAGTGAGCAAAGCATTTAAAATGAGTTCAAGCAATCAAAAAAAAAAAAAACTGTAAAAACACACAAGAGGCATATGAACATAGTTGTGACCATCACATACATGAGGTCAGGTGAGTCTACCTGTTCTCAGCAGAGTGCTCCTCCCATAGTCCACATACTTCTTCAGCCAATCAACGCAAATCTGGGTGAGGTAGAGGTACAAATACTCATTTTGACCCACATCTCTGTCCCACTTGTGTTTGGTGCTGACAGCCTGTGGTGTTGGAGCGATCCATGTCTTAGTCTTCAGGTCAAAAGCTATAAAGTCTTCTCCATCATAACCATGCTGATTAAAACCATAAATGTCTCCAGTCTCATCGTTCCATTCACAGCCGTACATCCACTGGATAATGTGAACACCTGAGAGAGAGACAGAGACAGAGTCTGCAGTAAACCAGAGTGAGATCCACACACACATAAATAAATCTAGATTAAAAAAATCTAGATTAAAAATAAATTAAGATTAAAAATATTAATTGTGAAAAGTTAGGGGGGAAAAAATCAAGATTTTATTTTTTGGCCATGTTGCTCAACCGTAGGTGTGTGCGTGTGTGTGTTTGTGTGTATGTGTGTGTGTTTGTATGTAAAATTACTTGTCAGAGGAGGATTTCTGTGTGTGTGTGTGTGTGTGTGAGTGTGTGTCTGTGTGAGTGTATGCGTGTGTATGTGTGCGCATGTGTGTGAAAAAAGAATGTGTGAGTGAGTGTGTGTGTGTGTGTGTGTGTGTGAGTGTGAAGCTACATGTGTGTAACTTTACAACAATTTGTGATGAAAAAACATTTTATCAGCAGAAAGAGAAACGTAAACAAACCTCCAGTTTGGCTGAAGCGTTTCTTCAAGGTGTCAAAGCTGACTTTGAAGGTCTGCTGGTCAGCCAGAAACCTCTGAGTTTCCTTCTTCAGGTACTGAGGATCATCAGCTGTGACCTTCTCCATCCAGTCCTGTTTGCCTTCTGCTCTCTGTGTGTTGCTGTCATAGTGAACCATCTGAACACCATCAACCAAACCAACAACGACAAACTCTGGGAAGTTTGGGACTCCAGATGAAGCCGTGTAGAAATACTTCAGGGAGTGAAGCACTGTGGGACAAAGAGGGACGAACAAAAACTCAGGTTTACATTTTAAGATAAGCATTTATAATGGTGAAATGTTATCAAGTCCTGAACACGACTGATAATTTCAGTGTCTTTTCTAAGATTGCAGAGCAAAAACAATCAATGATAACAATATTAATGATAATAATATTATCTACAATAAATGTATGTCTGTATCGTGACAGTTTTCAAAAATTCTGAAATAGGACAGTAATGACTAAGGTGGAGGGAGTTTATACTTTGATATCAAACTAATGTTATGAAATCCATGACTTATTTCAAAAACACAGTTGATTCTGTCCTCAACAACAGTAATATTTCCTTGGTGTTACAAAATGCTTCCAAAATAAACCCTAATGTGCTTTAATGTCTTTTCATGTAGTTTTTTTCTAACCCCTGGATATCTCAATATAAAGTGAAAGTCTTCAAATCCAGTTTGCTGTTAAGTAATTAATGACATAATTAATTTACAGATGTACAATTATGTGTATATGAATATATTCAATTGTATTAAGTGGTGGAAAGAATATAAGCATCCTCCTGAATCAGAAGTTGATAGCTGATATCGTATTAAAGTAGAAGCAACAAAGTTTTTCTAGCTGTAGTGGGCTATAGGCCTACATGTAATACAGGAAATATATGTAAAATGTGAGCTTACCTGGAGATGCAACATGACAGAAGAGGAGCAACAAAACAAACTCATTCATCTAGATTGGATAAAGAAATAAAGTCCAAAAGAGCGGATACATCGCCCGGTTGATGAGACTTTCCGACACTCCGGAAGGCGTTCCTCTTCCTTCTTCTTCTTTTGTTTAATGGCGTGTTTTTAGATGCATACCGCCACCTACTGCGTTATATACTACTACTACTACTACTACTACTACTAATAATAATAATAATAATAATAATAATAATAACAACAACAACAACAACAACAACAACAACAATAATAATAATAATAATAATGACTCGTTTCTATGAAATAATATTGTCTCTTTCAGATATTATATAACGTCTTTCTGTATATCTTTCACCCCATCTCCATTTGTTTCCAAAATACCCTCCAGATTCCATTCCCTTCCTGCCCTACCTATCTTTTGCGCTAACATGATTGTTCTTCCCTATACGTTTGACAGTGAATCAGTATATGTTCTGCATTTCCCTATCAAATATAATGTTTTATTTAACCCCGCATGGCCAAACCTCAGCCTCGTTAAAACTGTCTCCTCCCTTCTGTCTCCTCTATTTACACCATTTGTATTAATGGTTTTCTGAATCCTGTAATATTTCCTACTGCTGTTAACCCTGTCCCATCTGTCTTGATACTTCCTCATCATTTCTTTCCTGAGTATTCCCTTCACTTCTCCTTTGCCAATGGTATTTATGCCTCCTTCATGCTGGTTGCTTTTTTAGATATTTTGTCTGGTCTTTCATTTATACTTATTTCTGATATATTGACTAACCAAATAACTGGTCCCACTCTCTTCCCATTCCTTCTTTAATTCCATTATACTAAGATCTACCTTTGATCTTGGGAGTAGCCAATGTGAACATTACAAATAGGAGTAGGGGAGTTAAAATACATATTTCCCAGCCTATATTCTTCTGACTTAGCCTTTGCTATCCAACCAAAACCATGAACTTTAAAATTGTATTCCCAGCATTCCTGTATTACACTCATATCCACATCCTCGTAAACAACTCCAATATACTAGCATTATTTTGTCTCATCTTAGATCTAATGGTGCTTCTCCTAAGTCTATCTGCATTGCCTTAATCAGTGTTGATCTCCTTGCACCTGCACAAGTCCTCAATGTTTTATTTTATACCCTATCAATTCTATTTAGATGTGTTTTAGCAGATGCACTATATACAAAGCATAATCTATTGTTGCCCTCTTCAGAGCCCAGTATATACACATCAGTGCTTGTTAAGAAAATGTTGCTCATCCTGTTCTGAGAAAACAGGCGCAACAGGAATGTGCCGTTCTAGCCAATAGAAATTCAGAACAGGCTGCTATGACGTGAATTGCTAGGCAGAATTAAAGAATTCAGGTTATGGTCGGTAAGTGAAACTAAACTGGGGTAGAAAGGCTGTACTCATCCAGGCTGCGTACTTAGAAAAGGATTTGTTTCTAGGCGAGTATAGACATTGGAAGTGACTTATAATCCAAAGAATGATCACACAGCTTACAGTGTAGAGAAGCTAAGTAGGAGAGCAAGGGAGAGATGAAGTTTTTTAGAGCAGCTTCTGTCAATGATTAAAATGACTGATTTATTATCAGTTGTTTGTTCATTCCAGGTGTGATCCATTCTAAAGGTGAAATCTGCGACTGCTTATTTAATTTAGCTGAAAGTGGAAGCTGAGATCATTTATCTCAAGTTTCTTTCACAGAGGAAAAAGACTTGTTTTCCACTGGCTTTAGCCACTGGAAATATTTACATAAGTGGAAAATCAATCTAAACACTGATGTTCTTGTAAGTGTGTATGTGTGTCTGTGTGTGGGTGCAAATTTGTAATATTAAAATGAACTTATTTAAGGAATTCCATAAAATCACAAGGGATTTAGAACTGTAACTGTTGTGAATTTGTCAGATATTAAGACTGAAATCATGAAATCAAAACTTGATTGAGCATTTTTATTTTGAATATGAAATAACATAATACCCCTCCCCCACACACTCATATATGCATGCATGCATACAAAAGCACCAGAAACAAAGAACATGAAAGAAAACAGAGCAAAAATACATATACATGTAGTAATATGAACAAAACCCAGAAAAAATACAAAAATATAAATAACCTAATTCATTAACCTCATACCTCATGAAGATTCTTTCCTTATATTTTGTTTTAAACTGGTTAATATTTTTACATTGCTGTAACTCCACACCGAGACTGTTCCATAGCTTCACCCCACAAATGGATACACAAAAACCTTTCCTAGTTGTGCGAATACTAAACATTAAAAAAAAGCTTAGTCACAACTTTGTCAAAGCTATTGGTATGTAACATAACAAAAACACTTTTCCCCATCAGAATGAGCAGAATCATCCTTTATACAGGCATAGCTACATAAGTGCACACAGTTTTTCAGTTAACTGTGTTGTGATCCGCAGGAGGAAGGGTCGAGGGGCCTCTCATTCACTTGTCCTGTCTGAATATTTCCACAGGTCAAGGACTCAACCTTATTTTTTCTTTTTCTTCTTTTTTTTTTTTTTTACCAAATTTGTCAGATTCTTCTAAATTAAATGGCAATTTCCCTATATATAATATTGTTTCTGCCTTTTCTCCTTGTGCATACATGACAGGGCAACACTGACAGCGCCTCTTCAAAATGTAAATGAACAGATGATGAATGGAGGGAAAGGCAGTAAATGATACACGAAAAGACACTGCCAAGGTTATGGCACATGCACTGCAAAAAATAACACCCCTGATTTATTTCCATTTGTTTGTTATCTTTAACTTAATGTACCATGATTCATTCTGAATATCAAACTCAACTATTTAAGTTTTCCGATTTTGAACTTTTCCAGCATGCTTTTGGGACATTTACTCAGCCAGGCTCATTGTTGTTTGGTTCATGTTCCCTATTAAGTTTCCTCTATTTACACAGACACTTACAAAAAGTCCCACAGCAGTGTTTCCTCTGTCATTTTTTTTTTGCTTAATTACAATGTTAATTTATCATTTGTCTTACAGCGGTGATTTCCTCACTGTGGTGGCGGAACCGCTGCTAAATGAATACAGAGGAAACACTGTCAACAAACCGACAACTCCAGGCACTTAAATGCTGAAAAGTTAAAATAACAGATCAAAACAAAAATAAAATTAGAAAAAATCTTCATTCAACAAAACATCACATCCAAACCAACAAATCGAAATTTAGTCAAAGCTTTAACATAATAAAAACACCATTTCCCATCAGAATAAGCAGAATCATCCTTTATACGGCCAAAGCAGAATAAGTACACCAAGTTTTTCAGATAACTGTGTTGTGATCTGCAGGAGGAAGGGTTGAGGTTCCTCTCATTCTCTTGTCCTGTCTGAATATTTTTTTTGCCAATTAATAAACTCTAAATTGAAGCATTATTGTCATTATCTGCTGTCATGATTGACTGTACTGTCATGTTTGTAGAACAATCTGTTGTTATTTTTAGTAAAAATGATTTTCTTAACAAATTTGTCTTTATAATCCAAAAGTAATTTATGTATTCATGTGTTACTGATTTTTTTTATATGTGCACTTTACTCTGTAATTCTCTGGCCTTGTTTTTAATTTATGATATAAATAATTAATGATCCATTTCTTCCCAGTTCTTACACAAAAGGACACTGACAGCACCTCTTCAATCTTCAACAATCTCCAGTGCAGAATTTATCTAAGAACTTAAAAAGACAGAAAATAACCACATGAAACAATGCACAAAATACTTCAACATATATATTTTAAGTTCACTGGACATTGTTTACTTACTATGAATGACAAACCTTTGCACAAACTTTGTGTTATCTTTTTAACCTTTGATTTTGTAATTAAACTGATGTTAATGTTTGGTTTCTTTTTCCCACTGATAATTTCCCTCATCTTCATTAGTTTTGGATGAAGATTCATTTTACAGCTACACAGTGAACATTAAGGGCTCTAGTTTCCCGGCGCAGCGCAGGGTGGCGCAGTGAGGCGCACCCCGCGCAGAGCTAGTTTCGACCAGCGCAACGCGCGAGGCGAACGGTTTCCAAGTTTCGCAGACGGATCTGCGCCGAGATGGGAGTGGCGGCGCAGCAGGGGGAGGTGTCGACAGATTCAGCTTGGCGCAGTGACAGTTTCGTGCCAAAAGGCTTCGCCGAGGTGCGCCAAAAGCTCGCCTCCTGAAACCACGTCTACTTTCGGCGCAAGGCGCAGCGTGGCTGGCGCAGTGGAAGTTTGGCTGACAGGCGGGCAGTGCGCACAGTCACCACAACCTCACAGGCAGGTTTCCAGAATGTCAGGCACATTAACAATGCAATAAATACCCACAGAAACCACTATTCAATGCTATAATCTCAGTCAGCACATAAACGTATCTCCATATCGACTGTGCCGTCACAACTGATGTCAGATCAAAGGAGATTGGCACCGTTTGGCGTAATGGAAACCCAACCTGATCACCTGTCAGTCAAACAATGTGTCCAGTACGGTGATGTCTTTTTTCCAGTTATGGTGTCTGGAGCTGCTCCTGTTAACTACACAGTTTTTCTTCCATATATATTTAAATATTCCACTCTGGGTTTTCGTTATCCGGTAATCACCGGACTATGACTGGTAAAATCTGCCAAAGTCCGGTAATTTTTAAATGTCCGGTGAAAATATTCACAATTTGAATTTTATTAAAACAGTCAATTTCCACGTAATTTTATTTGTAATTTAAAAAAAAAAATAGACTGCGTGATCCCTGTCTCCGGTGTACCAGAGGGAGAGAGAGGGTTTTTTTCTGCAGAACCGGATCAAAACAGCGCAGCAAAGTCGCCTGGGGCAGAACAAGGTCACAAGACTGATGCGCATTGCAAGTTGCGGAGAGACACTTGAGACTTTTGATTTTAATTCAGCTGCTGAATTAAGTTTTTATTGCATCTATTTGATTTCAAGTTGGCAGCACGCCGCGTTATTAAAATGATATGAGCCCGTTTTTTTGTTTGCAAATTGTAGTTGCAATTGTATGCAACGTTCATGTTAAAAGAGCACAGGCTTGTGCAATATTTATTTATTTATTTTAGACGTTACGCACGTGAGTCAATTGACGGCACTAATTTAATTTGATACAGCCTGCTTTTCAATAAAAAGATTACGCTATAAATTGACATGCCTTGATATCATTCTTATATAGCCTGCATATAATTTTAAGCTCAGTAAATTCAGATAATATTTGACCGGAATTTCAAACATTTGTCCGGTAAATTGAAAACCTGCCGGTCACATTGTCCGGTGCCAATTTTTTCTAACGGAATCCCTGATTTGCCCTGCGATGGACTGGCGACCTGTCCAGGGTGTTTCCTTGCCTTCGCCCTATGAGCGCTGGGATAGGCTCCACCACCCCCCCGCGACCCTAGTGAGGATAAGCGGTTTAGAAGATGAATGAATGAATGAAACCCTGATTCCACACATATCGAAAATGTAAAATGCATAGGTTCCTTGCCAGACACCGGGCGTTTAGAACAGCGAATGTAAAAGCTTTCATGAACCGGATTTTGTTTTAATCTCTAGTGTGTTGTTGCATCAGTAAGTGATGGAGTCGAAAGTTGCAAAACAAACATGTAGGCTATTTATATGAATATGGCGAGGATTATCCTTTGAGGTAAAAACATTCATTAAAAATGGGGGCTTCACAGTAAAATTTTTATTTGCTCGTAAAAATCAATAACTTTAACAGACGGTGACAGAGCTGGAAAAAAAAGAGATGCGAGGCAGGCAGGTAATGGAAAGACAGGGGACTCAGGAATTTAAGGATAGATGCATGGATGGATGGATGGGTGGTTAGATGGATGGGTGGACAGATGGATGGCAGGTAGCTCCAGCAACATTGCAACAGCCAAGACTGGCCTCAGTGCGTGTGTGATGCGGCTGCTCTCTTCGTCCATGTCAAATGTGTAGACTACCACTACGCCTTCGCGCAGCGCATTTTAAAGGCGAGGACAGGGGCTCATTTGATTGGTTTAAAGTGAATCGGCTGTGTCAAACCCACACCACGCCTTCTCTCCTCCCTTGCGCCGGTAGGAGGAACGGCGCACTAGATGCGCCAAGGCGCACGGCGTGCCAAACTTGCAAAATCCACTTGGCCACACCCAGGTGGCGCAGCGCAGCTGCGCTGCGCCCGCGCCTCGCCAGGTCTGCGAAACTAGAGCCCTAAGTGACTTTATCAGTGGACTGAGAAAGTTTAAATAAAAAAAATAATAAACACATTTAGTCTCATCAGTGTTTCTTTCTTCTACCAGTAAACGACTCACTGTGTGCATGGTGGTCTGTTTGGTGATCAGACTCAAGACTCGGTTTCAGAATTTCAGTTTCGGAGGTGATCGAAGCTGCAAAGTCAGAAACACAGTTAGTTTAGTTCAACTACATCAGCCTATAATTCATTTTTATAAACTACTAGTGGAGGAGGAAGTCCAGAAATAGTTTGACTGCACATCTATAAAGCGTTCAAAACATGTTACTTTTCTTAATGTTCAAGTTATTATCTATACATATAAAAGTGAAAAGTGAATTCTACTTACAAGATGTAGAGGAATTGGCTGAAATAAAGAACAAAGACAAATTATTTCAGTTGTCACAGTTATAAATACCACAGTATATTTTCTCCTAAAACTTTTTTCCTCCTCTCTTACTCAGTTAATCTAAACTTTCTGTTTGGCTCTTATTATTTTCTCTTGCACTTCTCTCTTACATGAACACAATAATGGTTGTCCTGCTGCTGCAGCTCTTGGCCTTACAGTCCTTAGTGCTGGTTGCTTATTTTTGTGAGCAAAGATTTTAGCTTTGCTCTCCTCTTGCTCCAATCCAGATAAGACCATGAATTCAAAGTAAGTTCAAAGTAAGACCATGAATGTAAATGCAAGAAAATGACATGGGGAAATACTTTTGAGTTCCTCACCTTGTCTAATCTTGTACACTGCGAATCCAATGCCAGCAATGATGAGCACAGCAATAACAGCCACAGCAGCAACGATGGGGATGGTCAGGTCACTGGGCTTCTCTGTTGAGCCAAAATAAACAAGTAAATCAATGAGTCAGTTAAAGAAATCAGAGTATAAAGTCAGTTAGAGCAGGAATCTGTCCAGCCATTATGTCCATTCATCTAGTTATCAAATATTTCCAAATATTTATTAACACAGTCCTGTGGTCAATACAGCTGACTTTTCTTCCTGACTTTTATTAAGACCTTTGCACTGCTTCCTGGAATTTAAGATCATTTTAATGACAAACATAAAGAATCAATACCAGGCAATACCAGTCTGCTTCCAAATGAACATTGCTAAAGGAAGGTCTGAAACTACACATGAGCAGTAAAGGAACAGCAATAAATTAATTAAGTTTTCTTGTGTGTAAACATCCTGGTGAAAAAAAAAAAAAAACTTTAAAAGACTTTAATATTTTTGAGGGTCTTAACTTTAGATAAAATGTTTTAAGATGTTTTTTCAGATGTTTAAAGGTCAAATTATGTG